>NC_056733.1:736143908-736353908 GCF_019279795.1 Protopterus annectens
TTTTTTTTATATATATATATATATATATGTACATATATATATAATATATACACACACATATATATATGTACATCTATACACATTATATATGCATATGTATATATATATATATATATATATATATATATATATATATATATACATACATGTATATGTGTGTGTGTGTGTGTGTGTGTAGGTTACCTAAATATTTCTACATCTTTTTTAAAGTTCATGCATTCTGTGAACAATAAGGAAATTGCTTACCTTTACATTTTACTTAAAAAAGACTTGGAGCATACTAGGTATAAGGCTGAAATTTACAGTAAATATATATATTTTTTTAATTTTTTACACTACACGAGCTACCATCCATTCCACCAAAAAGGAGAAGTCCGTAAGGGACAATTTGTAACGGCAGCTCATATGATGTCATTAAAGGCATGTAGTAATTTGAAGGAAATGTTTTTGAAAAGAAGTTATCCATCTGATTTAGTGGAAAACATCAGGAATGAAGTAATAGTAAAAAGAGCAAGTGGCCACTTTGTACCCTTGTTTAATTCTGAATGTAATGTAGACACAAATTTATAAGTTAATGCAAGTAGTATTGGTTTTAGATCTGAGTCTAAAGTGTACCACTCCAGTCAATTGAATGTTGAAACAATTGAAAAAGGAAATGAGTTTAAATCATGTTTTCTAACCAGTTTTTCCACTGATGCATATTTTATAAATGACATACTAGTGAAAAATTGGAAATCCTTAGTATGTGAAATAGATATAAACGCAATTCTAGGTGATAAACCTACATGTGTGTTCAGGAAAGGACATAACATCAAAACACCTCTTAAATGTCAAAAAGAGGCACAACGTATAGGGTACATGTAGAAATGTGGGTCCTGTAAATTTTCTTCCTATATTTTGGAGGTTAATGAAGTAAGCATCAATGGAATAAAAATAAAAATCAGGAACAGATTTTCTTGTACCTCAGAAAGAGTGGTCTGTTGTGCCCTTTGTGAACTATGTCTGTGCTTTTACATTAGAAACACGAAGCACATGCTGAGAAACAGAATAAGAAAACACCTTAGGAATATCAGGGATCAATTCCCACTTAATACACTTGCTAAACATATAGGGCAATGTAATGAATATAAATTCAAATTTGTTGTATTAGAATCAATATGTCCCTCAGTTTGAGGTGGAGCATGGCCTTATTTATTGGAGAAAGCAGAATTAAGTTGGCAAATCTGACTAGACTGTATTCATTGGCCAGGCTTGAATGACAGCCAGTCATTTTTTCACTTTATTAATACTTAAAGCTTTGAAAAGATAAGATGTGATATTGCGAAATATTAAATGTCCAGTATTTAATACCTAAATTATTTATTAACACATTCAGTAGGCTTGAGTTTGATGGCTTAAGTATTCTTTTTGCATTTTAGGATTTTAAAACAACTGTTTTTCATGTTTAGATTACATGACAAACTATAGTAATATTTATGTGATTTTATAAATGTAGCTGTTTGTTGTGTTTTATTTGTATAGCATGGCATTATTTATGTGGTTTTATGCATGTAGTTTCTTACTGTGTTGTACTTGCATTTTTTAAAAAAACAGTGGCGCTTTAAAAACTTTTTTGTAGATGAATGGAGGAGAGTAAGTGAGGTCACAAATGTTACCTTTTAAAAGGAAGCTGAATGTAAAGTACTTTGTCTGATGAAGTTCCTGTATTAATGTTTTAAGGGACGAAAGCACTTATGGTTTGAATTTGGATTAAAGTTGGAGTTCAAAGTTGGATTTATCTCTGCTTGCTGCATCGTGTTTGAATTTGGACTACAACTTTGTTAGCTGCACTACACCTGGTTTGAGCTTTTATGTGGATTTACTGGTTTGCTGTCATTATCTTTTGTTCACAAAAGTATGGCAGTGGTAGGAGCTCATCTTCAACTGCAAGGTATCCAGGTGTTTCCATACCTAGACAATTGGCTCCTTACTGCTGCTTCCAGGGATCTGTGGGTACAACACCAGAACCTATTGGTACACCTTGTACAACTTCTGGAGATCATGCGTAGTCAGTTTTAAAGCCAACTCTCTCCCACACAACAAATAAGAGTTTATTGGATGTCACATCCGCACAGTCCTTCAAACTGACAAACTTCCAGACACCAGATTACTATCCCTATGATTAGTTGCCTCTTGGGTTATTCAGCAACCACTTCCTCAGCCAATATTGATTCTTTGTGTGTTAGGTTTTAATGGCCTCTAACATTACACTAGTTCCCCTGGTAAGATACAACATGAGAGTGTTACAGTGGACTCAAGTCAATGGTCTTCATGCCAAAATTAGTGTCCTGCAAGTTTGCAGAGATCATATCAAATGGTGGATAACCTCTCTTTCAGTAATGGAGGAAAAAAATGTTTTTCCACCAACACCCCAGGCCACAATAAACACAGACACTTCCCTTCTTGGAGGGGCATTGCAAAGGGGAAGACTGTTAAAGGTGTGTGGTCACCCCTAGAGGCCAAACTTCAAATCAGTATCTTGGAGATGAGACCGATGGTGCTACCACTGAATGCTTTCCAGGACAGTCTTCCTAGGGCTTTGATCTCCATCCAGACAGACAACGTGGCAGTGGTTTGGTACATAAACAAGGGAAACACAGTCATACCCATTTTGCCAGGAGGCCATGAGAGTGTTGCAGGGGGCAGTGTCTTTCCATTATTTCCAATAGAAATGCACATCCCAGAGACAGGCCGAGCAGTTCAATCTTTTGCCTCGAGTGGTCTCTCAACCAGAGCATAACAAAAATTTTCAGCCGCTGGGGACAACCTTACAGTGACCTTTTTGCCTCATACCTGAAGAAGAAATGCAGCAGTTACTTTGCCCTAATGTCTTCACAGGGACAGTCACAGAGGGATGCTTTAGTTTACAATTGGCCCCCAGGTCTCCTCTGTGCTTTCCACTCCAATACCATTTTTGACAAAAATTAATTCAGAAACACAGACAGTGCAAGACCAGAGTGATCATCATTATTCCTTTTTGACCCTAGCAGGTTTGGTTCCCTTCCTTTGGCCTCGTTTGTTGCACCCACTTTGGTTATTGGATTACAGTCTGGGTTTCCGGAGTCAACCATCCAAATTGCTTCTACTGGATATAAAAGCCCTGAAGTTGATCACATGGTTCCTCCAATTCTAACATTAGCCAGAGATGCCAAGCTGTCTTCTTCAGTGGTCTGCATTATTTCTGCTTCTCAAAAACAGTCTACTAAAAAGGCATGTCAAAGCAAAAGGAAAAAAAAGGCTTCCTTGAAAGCATTAGATGCCTTTTTCTGCTCCTCTTATATTGATTTTAGATTCTCTGTCATAGCTTTTTCAGAAGGGGTCCAATTTCTCCACTATCAAGTTGCAGATGACTGCCTTATCAAATTTTGACACCTCTGTATCCTTAAATCTCCAAAGCCTTCAAGAGTATTTTCTTACACAGACCCCCCCCCCCCAAATCAGGGATTGAGTTCTGCCATGGGACATCACTATTATACTTCAAGTCTTAACCGCAAAACCCTTTGAACCAGCAACTTCAGTAGACTGCAGTTATCTTCCATGTAAAAACACTTTTCTTGCAGTTACATGTTCTAGAGGGATCTCTAAATTACAAGCACTGTCTTGTAAACCACCATATCCAATTTCTTATAAAGACAGAGTGGCCTTGCAAACAATTTTTTTCCTTTCTACCAAAGGTAACATCCATAGTAAATCTGAATCAGTCAACTGACTTACCAGTCTTTTTTTCCCTGGTTCTCAAACAAAGGAGAATATATCCTACCGAAGCTAGATGTTCACAGACACTTCAGATTCTATTTGCATTAAACCAAGGATATCAGAAAGTTAGGTCAACTATTCATATCCTTCCCTAAATTAAAATGAGGAACAGAAGTCACTATTTCCAAATGTCTGTTCGACTACATTTCTTTTGTTAATGACCAAGATTTACCCATACTTAAAAAGTCAGAATCCCAATCCACTACAGCAGTAAGTACTTCTATGGCATTCATGCAAAGAATTACCATTGATAACATTTGTATAGCAGTAATGCTCCACACTTTTATATCTCATTACAAATTGGACATGGAGTACAGATTGCATTCCTCCTTTGGTTCCACTCTTCTCAGGAATGTTTTTCCTTGATGCTGCCCAGGTGTTTTTCGCAGCTTGGTAATCTCTCCTAGAGGTTGCAGTTAACTAAAACTCAGATACATAAATAGATACATGTTGTCTCGTTTTTGTCCAGTTCAAAATTCCTTCCTCCTTCCCCCTTACAGTATTGTCACTGACAGGTTCTTGTGACCAGGCAAACCTCATCTGTGTCCCTGTCTATTAACATTTTTCTGCATCTATCTTACTGTGGTAGTAACATGTCCACAACTGTTGTATTTAGAAGTTTTTCCAGTTGTAGGAGGGAATTACTGTTTTAGTTGCAAGTCTGCAAACTTGTTTTGAGTTACTTAGTGGAGAGAAGGGAACTATGGGTAGGGGAGGAGTTAGAGCCTCAGATCCACGGCTTTAGAAAAAGGTGCCAAGGTCTAATCTACTTGGATCCTACAGCCCAAAGGTTGAACTGGTCGAAAAACTCAACACAGATCTGTCATTATGGTAAGTACAGAACGTTCATTTTAAAAGAGTAGATGGGTGATTTAACTTTTAGTGATGCTAGTTCTTGATGCTGCTTAGAGCATTCTTAGGCAGTCTTTATTGTATATGTTTGACAGCTTCCACATCATAATTTCTGTAACAATATGCTTGAGTCACTGTCAAAACATATTCATGAAAATGTCCTGAAAACTGCATGCACTTGTCTGGCATTTCCAGACCTCACTGCAGTCTTGCATGGAAAACAGTTGGCAGTCTGTAAGATCATTTGCCATTATGGACTGTAACAGTATATTTTGTGTGTGTTTTTATGGATTCCCCAAGCCTAGATTTCCTTTTGTCTTGCCAGACATTGAAGTCTGTTTCAGGTTTTCCAGGGTACCTTTTACCACTGTTGTCAGTCTCTCACAGTTTTGGGATTCTGCTGTGCTGCTTATTATCAGTTTAACTGTTCTTTTGTATCCTCCAAGATAGGTTCTCCATATGTTAAGACCATGCAGGTGTCTCTTAGATTTCCTCAAGCTGGTCTGCACAGTGTTAAAGCAGTATTCTTGACACTGATTCTCTTTGCAGCTTTTTATTCCTCTGATTGCTTATTACTGGAAGCCCATCCTCTTCCAGGCAGGACTAACATCTGTTTTTTGCTTCTTGATTGATGGCATGCTTTTCATCTGGCTTCTGTCCTGAAATCACCAAGGACAGATTCATGTTCTAGTTAGGTTAATCCTTTGGTCAGGACAGAGGGGCTTTATTTCCATGGATTTGCCATCTACTCAGTCACTTTCTCTTTTGTTCTTAGTCATTTCCTTCCAGTCGATCCAGTGTTGGTTTCCATATGTCTCAATCTGTGGGTTTTTGGATCTGACCCGAATTTGAGGCCAGAATCTCAAGATTCTCCAGTCCTGAAGCTCTCCCTCCTCTATCCATAATATATTGTCCTCACTGATTCTCTTCAGATCTCGTTTGCCACTTTTTCATCCTAAAGTGGTCAATAAAGCTCCTTTTCTCTTTTGTCCATTTTTAGGAGATAAGTCACCCACTTTTTATTTCACATTCTTTTCTTGTAAGTGGCTTTTGACACACTCTTTTCTTCCTGCTCTCTGTAAACACACACCCATGTCTATATGCCTATAATATATAATATAATATGTATATATATATATATATATATATATATATATATATATATATGTGTGTGTGTGTGTGTGTGTGTGTGTATATATATATATATATATATATATATGTACATATATATATATATATATATATATATATATATACACACACACACACACACACACACACACACATGACATCAGTATCTACACATATATGTATGTATACTCACACACTTTCAAAAAAAGCAAATCTAAAAAATTTTTGCTATACATATTCTTTTGTAGAGTGTATAGGAGTGTTCTTCTGAGTTGTGTGTGTATGTGCATGCGTGTATTTGTTCTTGGGCCCAGTTATGGAGAAGCAAGCATCGAGCTTCAAAATGTGCGTGGGTTGTGGACATAAGCTTCCCTTCCCTAAGGTACACACGTTAAGTGTGTATATTGTTGAGGTGCAGCCTATCTAGATGAGGAGTGTCAGATGTGCTTGGCCTTTGAGCCTAGAGCCCTTGTTCATCAGAGGGCAAAATTAGTTCTAAAAGGTCTGTTACCTCCTACATCCTCTTCATCTACCTCCTGTCATGCTGCTGCGAAATAGCAGGGTGAGAAGAAGCATGCTGAGGATAGTGAGAGAGTAATGGGGAGAAGTCAGATAAGAAAAAGGAAAAAGATAAAATTAAAACCAAAGAGGAATGCAGATGCCCCTTTGTGTCAATGGAAGGGCAGCTGGATCTAGAGAGCCAAAGGTCCTTGGTCCCTCCAGTTCAAATTGTGTGTGCTATTGCTGACCTTCCAGCACCAATCACCTTTTGCCTCAGCTCCTGGCCTTCAAATTTTGCAGTTATGAGCATTCCTAGCTCCTTGTCAGCAGCTCCTACCTCGCTAGAATTCATTCCCCCTTCCTGCCCTTAACTCCAACCAAATTTTCACATGAGCCTTCCTTGACTCTGATCTGGGCCTCTCCATTTTGGCTGAAAGAGCTGGATTCATCGCTGTCCAAACTTTTGAAGCCATTTTCAATCCCTTATTCTGTCTCCCAGAAATTTTATGAACTCTGATTTGGAGCAACTGGTATGTACCTTCTTTCAGGCTCTGCTGCACCTTTGGCTCATCCTATCTTCATTGGCTCTGAGGACAGAGGTTCCCTTGCCTTCAACTCCACCATTGCCTGCCCCCCCCCCCATTTTTCTGTGCCGAAACCTGTGGGTCGTAATGCTCCCTTTCCTTCCCTTTTGTCAGTGCAGGCATCTTGACTGATTCAGGCAGTGGCCCTCCTTAATTGATTATCTTTGACTCTGGCTCCATCTAAGCCTAGTGCATCTCTGAGTCTTAGCTTTGGGACAGATGTCCTAGGATCCAGATCATCTTTTAGGGTTTTGGAGCTGTCCATACCTTTTGGTGTCTAGGTCCTAGATAGCTTGGCCCCCATGTCAGCTTTGGACTGGTGGGGTCAGCGTTTGGCAGCAGTCTTTCTCTTGAATCTATGGATCTGAGGGGAACTGGGCTCAGCCATCCAGCCTGTGCAAATGTTTGTTGTAGAGGGGATCTTTCCTTGATATGAGACTTTTTTTTTTTTTTTTGCTAAGTTGGACCCATCTTGGTCCTCTCCTCCATCTTGGACTTCAGGTTTGCACTGTTTATCATCCGGAGAGCCGTTATGATCAGACTGCAAGTTGTCCCACTTTCTGGAATTCTCCAGTTCTTTGGTGTCTCCTTCCAGGGAGGTTCACAAGAAGAGTAAATGCAAGAGTAAGCATTTGAACTCCCATGAGGAGCTGCTCACCAAGAATTGTGACCACGATGAAGGGGTGGGATCCCCAACTCCCTTGCAAAGACACCCTTCTGTGGTGACTTACTAGAATTGAAAAGAAGACATGAGGCATGGACCACTGAAACCCCCTACCTCTGAGAAGTTGGTATTTCTTGAGGCCTTTGGTGCAGGCCCATCCCTGACCTGTGTAATTTACCCTTCTGGATGCCTCTTCGATTTGGTGTCCTGGTTGGTGTAGAGAGAATTTGACATGGAGCCAGTCCTCTGGAAGCCTGACAGAGGTGTGAGCCCCTCTCAAGAATAGACCTTTTTAGAGTAAGAGCCTGGCGCTGAATGTTACTGTGGTTGCTGCGACCACCAAGAAAGATCTCCAAGGATAATTCTGCATTTCACCACCCCCAGACAGGGAGTCTCGGGAGTTGGAGCACCTGAGGAAGTGCACCTGTGCATCAGCCACCTTTGTGTTGCATCAGCTGGAACTACTTGGCTTATCTCACCAGGCTCAAGAGAGATTTAATCTCAGAGGTCCCAAAGACTGTATCAACACAGCAGCCACTGGAGACTCAGAAACTTTTACAGGCTCAGCCATCTACTATGCATTCTGTCACTAATATACCTATGAGGCTTCTTTCAAATACTTCAGAAGGTACAGCTCGCCTAGCAGTCACCGGTATTACTATGTGCCATCATGCTTGGATGCATGTATGTAATTTTGCAGACTACTTCAAGGCATCCTTTCTGAATGCCCCATTTGATGGTTCCACTCATTTTGGTCCCGTAGTCAAAACTACATTGACTAGCAATGAGCAAGAAGGGAAGATGCTGTCTGCCATAAGGGTCCATTTTTCCACCCCATAGAGGTTCTTTTCCAGGAACCAGAAAGAGGGAACAATTCTCGTTTCACAAGTTGTAGCAGTTTTTCCAAGATGCTTCTGGTGATAGTGCCCTCCTTGTGGCAGAGGGGGCACTTCCAAGGCTGCCACCCCAGAGGTGTCTACAGAACCAGGCCTTCTGGCACCCCTTCTGTCAAAAGACTTTCATCGCCTCTGAAGGGTTGCTTGACTGACGCTCTCTGGAGGCAGTTGGAGATATTTGGCTGTCCACTCCAAAGCTTGAGGCCATCACTTAAGATGCTTTGGTATTGAGAGTCATTTCCAGAGGTTATTCCATTCCCTTTGCCTTTGCTTCAGAAGAGAAACTGAGATCCCTTCCTGACGTTCCACCCCAGCAGCAAAGAGAAGCAGTGGTGGAAATAAGAAAACTACTTCTCATTTGAGTCATCCAGTGTTCCATCAGACCAAAAAGGATCCAGGGTTTTTAGTGCCAAAAAAAAAAAACAGTGACCTGAGGCTCATTCTGGACCTCATCAAGTGGAATTCTTTTGTGAAATGGACCAAGTTTCAAATGGCAATAGTACATTTCATTCTCCATCTGCTGATGAAGAGAAACTGGATGTACTTTGTAGAATTCAACGACATTTACTATCATGTAAAGATAGTGAGGCACTCTAGGAGGTCCCTGCAGTTCTTGCTGGAAGAATGTCATTAAAAGTTTTGAGCACTGTCCTGTGGACTCTTTACAGCCTCCTAAGTGTTCACTAAGTGCATGGCAGTAGTGGCAGCCTAGCTCAAGCTGCAGGGGTTCCAGGTATTTTTTTTTACCTGGACAGCTGGCTCCTTACAGGAATCACAAAGGGTCTCTAATCCAAACTATGGACTACTTGCTTCAAATGTGTATGCCCTTGGGCATCACCATGACATAAAGCAAGTCCAATCTGTAGCTGTTACAAGTCCTGTACTTTATCTGTTGTCAGCTGGATGCCATCAGCCAAGTCGCTAAACTGCCTCCCTCCAGACTTAGAGTCTCTGCAAGCCTCCCTAGCTCTAAATTCTCAGAGGCCCCATGCTTTCTTAGTTCTTTGGCTCTTTGGTTTAATAGCTGAACCTATGTGCCTTGTGCCAATGGCGAGGGTCTACATGAAAGTTCTTCAGTGGACCTTGTCAGTTTGGTGGTCATTCTCTTCATACTGTGGACTTTCCTATCAATATTACCAACATATGCTGCTGCCATATTTGTTGGTAGCTAGAGTGTCACATTACAGTAGGTTGTCCTTTTGTTTTCTCTCGCACCCCTCCTGGGTTGACACTGGGTGGCATTTCGAGGGGAAGACAGCCCGAGGTACCTGGTTCCAGTCAGAAGCCGGTCTTCACATCAGTGTCTTGGAAATGAGAGCAGTACTCCTCACATTGCAGGTTTTGAAGGACTTTCTCCCCAGGGGTGTGATGGCCACTCCAATCAAAACTGCAGTGGTGTACTACATAAACAGGAAATGAACCCAGTCATACCTCCTGTGTCGATAGGGCCAGGAGAGTGTGGCAGTGTTTGATTTCCTTGCAGTCATTTCTGATGGCATTGAACATAATGAGGAAATCCAGCATACTAACCAACACTTCGAGCAGGAACATCCTCATGCCATGTGCATGGTACCTTAATCCAACTCTGCAGTAGTTTCTACATTCTCCTCCAAAATCAAACTTGTTTCAGCCAAAAGGTGGCCCATTGCAGAGTAGCCATGATCATCATAGCCCCCTTTTGGCTGAGACAAGTTTGATTCCCCTTTTCTGGCTTCGTCTGTAGGGTGATTTTTCTCCTTACAGGCTTTCTTCACCCAAACCTTGAACCTCTCAGAGTGCCCGCTTGGTTCCTCCAGTTCCATTGATTGTCAGAGATTTCAGGCTTTCTAAGAGAGTTGTGTACATCCTTCCTTCGTAGAAACTATCAACCAGGAAGGTTTATGCTAACAAATAGGAAAATATTTTCTAATTGGGCGTCAACTAAAGGTTTAGATCCCTGCTTCCCTCCTTTGTATGCAATTTTAGATTTACTGGCAGGTGTTCTCCACCCTGGTCTCAGCTGTTCCAACATCAAGGTTCAGTTAGCTGTCATCTAATTTTCATGTAGGCATGAATAAATACACCTGTTGCATCACTCATTATCAATGGCCTTTCTGAGGATACATTTATGTTAAAATCCTTGTAAGGTGCCTTGTTCCCCTTGACTAGACCTCCTTTTGAACCAGCTGCTGCAGGAGATTTGAAACTGCCATCTTGGAAACATTTCTTGTTGGTGGCCACTACCTCTGCAGAAAGGTTTTTGGAATTTCAAGCCTCATCTTGTATACCATCCTGTCTTATTTTTCATAAGGACAGTGTATCTCTACATACCAGCCCTTTTTCCTACCTAAGGTGGCCTCTGAGTCAAACTTGAATAAATCCAGTCCATTTACCTGTTTTCTTCAACTTCAGCAACAAAGTGCTCTGCTGTTTGGATGCTCATTGGCAAGTTAAATTTTACTTGGACAGAATTAAAGCATTCAGAAAATCAAACCAATTTTTTGTCTCCTTTTCCAGTACTCTGGTAAACACATTTCAAAGGTTCCTTTATCCAGATGGCTTTTCAGTTGTATTTCCTTTGTGTATTTATTAAAAAGAATTCCTTTACCTGGCAAGACTAGAGCTTATTCTACAAGAGCTATTGCTACTTCAGCTGTCATATTTACTTTGGTCACTTTAGACAATATTTGTGTGGCTGTTATTTGTTCTAATACTTGTACCTTTTTAATTCATTACAAATTTGATATGCAGTCCAGGTCCAGTTTTACCTTTGGCTACACTGTTTTGCAGAATATTCACTTCTGATGACAGCCTGGTTTAACTGGTTGGATACTCTGTCCCACACTTTGAGACGGACAGAAAAGGCAACATCAGACTTGAAAGTTATGCATTTATCATAATGCTATCTCTGTTGTTGTCTTCTATCCATCTCCTTCCATTTACCCTTCGTGTTTGTCGCTCTTGGTGCTGCTTCTAGTTGACTTTATAGAATGGCCCTGTAGCTGGGGTTATTTGTATAGTGCCTCCTTTTTCTCTTTTTCCATTTTGGGAACTTTCTTTTCTCTTTCTGGGAGTAGGTTCCTTTTTCTTATTTAGTTTATGGGAACATTTAGGGCAAACTGGCAGAGGAGAATAAGTGAGGGCAATGTATTATAGGTAGAAGAGACAGAGCTTTGATGTTGAAGAACCTGAGATGCCAGCTCTGGATCTAGGTATATTCTGTAACCCACAGGTTGAGACAGACAGAAGAAAACACTGATCTAGCGTTATGTTAAGTACATAACTTTCATTTAAGGACAATGGCTGTATTGGGTTACTACTTCATCCCCTGCAGGGATTGGATTTTGTTCTTTCTCTGCTGTGGGTTGGGGTGGCCATTCTTTTTCCATGGACTCCTGACCTACTTTGTGTTCTACCATTTGTTATCTTCCTTTTCTGTTGTGTGTTTATTGTTTAGAGGTAGATCACCTGAGCACTAAATGTGAGTCCTGTACCTCCTTCAGGGCTTATTGACTGTAGGAAGAAATTAGTTCTGAAGTGTCTTCTCCCTGCCCCAGCAGGAGAATCAATACCTTTTGCATCATTTGTTCCCTTTCAACTAAGAAGATAAGGGATAAAACTAAGTATTCTGAAGAGAAAGAAAGTGAAAAGCAAATTTAAAGGAAAAATGAAAATCTGATGGCAAAGAAAAGGTTCAGAAGAGATCCTGGACCTGTATGGTCCTTCTGTCCTGCCGCCTAAAACAGCAGGACAAGCTGATCCTGTGATGATTTAAGAACTGATACAAATCTGATCACCTTCTCCTCAAAGTGGATTTTCTCCAGAGCCGATCAGTCCTCTGCCCTACCTTCCTATTCTGCAGGAAAGGTCACTCCACAATTTTTCTAGCCAGCCCTCCATGGCCTCCTCTTTCAGATCCTTTTCATTGTTGAGAAGTCTGTCAGAAGCTGGTAGACAGGATGATGGGCAAGTTTGAGGACACAGATCCAGATAGGGGTCCTCCCAACACTTCCCCTCCTTCCTTCAAGGGGTGCCGGGCTGGGCTAGGTCCTGAACCCATTCTGTTGATACCTTCTTCTCCAGTCTGCTCTGTGGACCTGGTGTCTACAGTGCCAAGTGATACCTGCAGGATGATCTTGTTAGAGCAATTAGCTTGGTTGGCTTCAACTCCCAGTGGTTCCTCTTACCCGTTAGACTCTGATGGCATCAGATCTCACGGGGTCTAGGAGCAGAGAGGTCAAGGTTGGGGTGCGAGATTGACTGTGAGATTATAAGATCCATCTCTTGTATTTGGATGCTTTGACCTTGGCCATCTCAGCTACAGTGTTGGCTTTGAAGCAGAGTTGTATCAGGCCCCAGGAGGTTCCTTAAGAATTTTTCTTCTGTTCTGGTTTTATTTTCAGCATTTAAGACTTTTGAAAGGGTGCTGTCCAGATCAAGAGAGGAGGTCTTTTGCATACACTTGGTTCCATCCCAGTCCCCTTGAAATGCTGCATCTCTTCCTTGCAGTCATCTTGTTAGACAAGAACTGCCAGCCTCAGTAAGTCAAGTGGGGAGTTCCTCTTCAGATTTCGAATCCTCCCACCATAAAAGGACATAGGAAACAGACTTACAAAAGAAGATGTTTGGACTTTCTTCAGGAGTCAGTTATGGAATAGAAGTTGGTATTCATCTAGGCTGGCCCATCTATTTCCATGTAGTCCTACTCACTCATGAACTTAATAACCTGGTCTCTCAGAGGTCTTGAAAGAACTTGATGTGGTGGAGCAGATGCCAAGAAAACCTGACAAGCTGTTGCTATCTGGTCTATATCAGTTTGTCGAAAGTTCACTTCCGCGAACCTTTCTTCATCGACCCAGAACCACCAAAGATTCATTTCTGCTGGCATTCACATCGAAAAAATATTTCACCAGGGAAAGGAAACACTTGGCAAACACTACACCAGAACACACACTGCAGTATGTCAAACCCACCCAAGTGGGGGGCTGCACCCTCCACCCCCCCAACTAAATATACCAACTCTGAGATCGTACTACAGTGTGGAAAAGGGCAAATTTGTGCTGATGGCCAGCTGCATCCTTTCCCTAGCATCTTTCATGGATGTGAACATTCGCAGAAGTGAATGTTTGGTGGTTTCTGGTCGATGAAGAAAGGTTCACGGAAGTGAGCTTTCGACAAATTGATATAGACCCATTGATATCTCCTAAGAATAGACTGTATTCGAGTAAAGATCCTGCAGTAGAAGCCGTAAGTGTTGCAGCAGCCACAAAAAAGGAGCTTTCTGAAGAGAGCACATCCATCTATCCCCTTACCAGGAGTCTAGGGCATTGGACAGATTTGGAAAGCAGTCTTAACCTCCAGCAGGGTTTTCTGTGTGAGCATTGATTTACCTAGCTTGTAGACTTGTTTCCAGAAAGACTTGACCAAGGAGCTTTACAAGTCCCTCTCTGGTAATGTTCTTGTTAATGTACTGTAGACTGGAATTGTAGATAACCACCCTTC
Organism: Protopterus annectens; assembly: GCF_019279795.1. Lineage (NCBI taxonomy): Eukaryota > Metazoa > Chordata > Ceratodontiformes > Protopteridae > Protopterus > Protopterus annectens. The sequence goes on from NC_056733.1 coordinate 736,157,813, forward strand.
AATCAGTGCCTAACATGTCCATGCACTTGCTTTCCAGTGCAAAATGATGGCACATTGAGAGCTACAGGCACTGGCGTTGCCGTTCACCAGCATGCCTGGATACATCTTTGCATAGAGCTTCAAGACGTCTTTTGTCAGTTCTTCCTTTGATCGTTCCACGTGTTTCAAACCCAAGGTCAAAGAAATACCAGATGTGAGTACAAGGGCGAAACCCTGTCTGCCATGGGCATCTGTTTTTTTTCCATTCCCAAAAGGCCTTTCTTCCAGAACCAAAAGGGTGAAAGGAGGGTAATGGTTCCTTTAATCCCAGAATTTTTCTCAGGACTCTTCTGATGACAGATACACAGATACCCCCTGCCAAGGCAGAGGGGAAATCCATTTCAGTGGACCTCAGGGCAGAGGCAGACTGCATAATCAAGGGTTTTCAAGTTTCTTTTACAGAGAAACCCTTTCAGCGGTCCTGAATGGTTGCCTGACACTACCGTACTGTGTGTGTGGGGGGGTGTCTCTGTACTTTCACACCTGGCTTAGCTATCACAAAAGATTATTGCCTGTAAAAGGTAATTACTAAAGGTTGTGTTGTTTTCTTTGCTTTCTTCCAACAATTGAGGAATATCTCTAGCATTCCACCCATTCAGAAGAAATTGGCAACAGGAGAAATTTCAAAGCTGCTAGAAAAGTCAATCATCCAGGAGGTCCCACCAGACCAGCAAGTATCCAGGGTCTATTCAAGATTAATTTTAGTTCCAATGAAGACCTTGGACCTCAGCCATTTCAGTCAGAGTTTCTGATGATCACCTTTCTGTTCCTTTTGCCACTTCTGAGGAAGGATGACTGGATGTGCTTTCAGTAGACATTCAGTTTGATTACTATCACATCAAGATAGTTATACAGTCCAGAATGTTTCTTTATTTTTGACTGGGGTTCAGTCATCATCAGTTCAAAGCACTGCCTTTGTTCTCACCACAGTTGCCAGGTGTTCACCAAGTATATGGCAGTGGTGGCAGCACATCTAAGGTTGCAAGGGTATTGGGTGTTCCCTTATCTAGATGATTGGTTCCTTACTCCTCCTACAAAAGATTTACTTAAGAAGTCCAGGGACTTCTTGCTCCAGTTCTGTTATCATATGTAGATAACTGTAAAGAAACACCAGCTGACACCTACCCAGACAGTAGCATTCATAGGGTGACATCTGAACATGATGTCAAATTGCTAAACGTCTGGACTTGAGTACTCTCCCTGCTTCCCCAAGCTTCTGAGGTCCTCGCTATGTGTAATCTTCCTACAAGACTTATTATTCAACTACTAGCATACATTCAGACCCCAAACTGTGGGCAGCAAAGCCAAAGGAGGTGGAGTTTCAATGTATGTTAAAGACACACACACCTCCAGGCTGGTCAAACAGCATGACACACAGGAGACACTCCAGGTGCAGTTAACCATTGACAAGACCCCTATTCAAGTCATATCTAGCAACAGGCCCCCAAATTTGACTCAGGATGCCCACTCCACCTATCTGGACCTCTGTGAATATATCAGTATTCAACCCTTTACCTTGATCCTGGGCGACTTTATCTACCCAACCATAGACTGGAAAAACTACTCATGCCAGAATGCAAATGCCCAGAGATTCTTGATTTTATCAATGCAAATGCCTTGGAGCAGCTAGTTGATACCCCACAAAAGGTGATAATATCTTGGACTTGGTATTATCCAACATGAGTAACCACTGCAGCACCCCTACAGTATCATCCTCCCTGTTAAGCTCTGACCATAAAGCAGTCACTTTCGAAGTCAGCATATCCCCTGACCCCCCTCTAGCTGGGCTCAAACAAAAAAACTTCTCCAAAACTGATCACAACCTCCTGAGGGATGGTATAAACAGTTTTATAGTCCCTTCCCCCTCTGTTGGAACTGACACCAATGTCCAAATCTACACCAAAGTATTATACGAGCACTTGTATAGATGCATGGAATCAGGAATACCTGACGGGACAAAGTCATCCTCTGCAAGGAAGAGTAAACCTGTCTGGTGGACATCTGCAATAAATAAACTATATAACAAAAGGAAAAAATTGCTCTCCAGGACCAAGAAGGAGCAGGTGCCTAATTGGAAGCAATCTCTCCTTAGCCTGAACAAGCAAATAAGAGCACTAGTGAAATCCTCTAAAGCCAACTTCAAGTCCAAATTGGCCACATCTGCTAGAGACGGTCATAAGGCCTTCTTCACATATGTCTACAATCTCAAAGGAAACACCCAGATCTGTTCAGAACTGGTGGTCAAGGACACCAAATTCACAAATGCTGTACATATACCCAACCTACTAGCTGACAGATTCAGTGAAACCTTCACCCCTCTGCCCCACATCAGTAAACCAGGACATCTCCAATACCTGCCCCCCCCTTATCTCTAGGGGAGCAGGTCATCACTGCCCTCTCAAAGGCAAAAAATACAGCCTCCATGGGACCCGATAACATCCCAGGCTGTGTCCTGCACGAACTCGGGCATGAACTTGCAGCACCATTAGGCACCCTATTCAACCAAGGCCTGAGTACCAGCTTTGTCCCAGCCAAGTGGAGGACAGCCACTGTCATTCCTTTGCACAAAGGTGGAGCATCCACCGATCCAGGAAATTATAGACCCATCAGCCTAACTAGCCTTATCTGCAAGGCCATGGAACGGATTATCATGGACCTCATTAACAAGGACACTGGCAACCTCCAAACACTCAACCCCATACAGTTAGGCTTTTTCAAGAGGAGGTCATGTCTTTTAAGTCTGGTCGACGACTTTTAACACAAGTCACCAAAGCCATGGATGAGGGGAAGATGGTGTACACCACCTACCTTAATGTGGCCAAGGTATTCAACACTATTCTCCTCTCGGGCATAGTAGTAAACACTCTCAACTAGGTATCAATCCATATGTTATCAGATGGGGAGCAAACTGGCTCACTGATAAATCCACCTAATCAAAATAGGGGAAGCCACCTCAAGCAGTAGACCCATAACAAGCGGCGTACCCCAGGAATCAGTCATAGGGCCTCTGTTGTTCAGGATATACTTCTCTGAGGTGCAGGCCAAAACCAGTGGGCTATGGCTGACCAGGTTTGCAGATGACTGCAAGCTGGGCACGGCCATCAATTCCCCAAGTGATGTGGACGTCCTCCAAGAGGGTCTCACCCAAACAAATGACTGGTGCCCGAAACATGCCTCAAGCTGAATGTCAAAAAATGCATCATCATCTCCTTTGGGGAGAGTGATGTCTCCACATATTATCACATTAATAACAACGTCCTAAGCACGTAATCAGTCATGAGGGACTTGGGTACCCAGGTTGATAGCAACCTAACTTCTGACCATAATGTTGCTTCCATTGTACGGAAAGCTTTCTATATGGTGCACCTCATAAGTAAGGGCATCTCATCCAGGGACAAGGAGGTCATAACATTCTTGTATTCTTCCCTTATAAGGCCAGTTATTGAGTACAGTGCCCCCTTTGGCATGTACCTCGCAAAATACATGCAGCAGCTGGAGAGACCACAGAGGTTCCTCACCAGAAGAATCCAGGGCCTTAAACATCTACTCTACACAGATAGGCTAAAAGCCATGTCCCTCTGCCCAGTTTCATACAGACTCCTCAGAGGTGACCTCTTTCTGGCATACAAAGCAATCTCATACCCCGCCTGGATGGGTCTGCTGCATATCTGCAAGTCAAGCTCCATTTGAGTTACCCGTATGTGTGACCTCAACCTGGTCTGTGACATCAATGGGACTTGTTGGTAGGACAGATTTGCGTCCCAGAGACTAAACCATCTGTGGAATAGGCTCCCTCTCCATGTCAAGCAGAGTACGTAGTCATCCTTTTTCAAGAGCAACTTGGATAACTGGATGTGAAACAGAAAATACAACCCCTGGGATTCCACCCGTGTTCCTGATGGACCAAGGGGCTTTGGGTGCTGACTTGTCTAAACATGGGCTAAACTCTTGGCTAGGCTTATAAGGGCTTCAGGGCCAGTAGCCTAGTAACTTCCTATGATCCTATGGTCAATGGTCAGATTCTGTATGAGTTTGCTGCAGTAGACACTGTCAACTGGTCCATGTTATACCAACTTATGCAGTTCCCAGTTCATCTCATACCAGTATGCAGACTTCACATCCTCTGGTAGTTGACTTTGTTTCCACTCATGAAGGCCACTGTGACCACGGACACCTTCCTTCTGGGGTGGGGGGTGGGGCATTTCAAAGAGAAAACTTCAGAGGCCAAACTTTGCATTATGTCTTGGAGATGAAGGCAGTCCTCCTAGCCGTTACAGGCCTTTCAGGATTTCCTTCCCAAGAATCTGATTTTCAGACAGACAACATGGGTGTGGTCTGGTACATCAACAAAAAAGGGGGAGCCCATTCACACCCACTATTTTGAAAAGCCATGAGGATTAGGCAGTGGGGCTATGTCTTCACATCACTTTCTAATAGCAGTACATATCCCAAGGAGTTACATTGTTTTAGCAGACAAGCTGAGCAGGTCCATTCTCCTGCCTCGTGAGTGGTTCCTCAGTCAGTCAGTGACAGCCATGATTTTCACTCACTGGGACTAACCTTGATGTGACTTCCCATCTGAACACCAAATGCACCACCTGTTTTGCCCTGATCCCCCAGAAGGGTCAGAATCTGAGGGATACTCTGGTTCACACTTGGCACTATGGTCTCCTGTACAGCTTCCCACCTTTTCCCCTTGCATTGAATGGCTTTCTGAAGAAACTTCATTATGAGGCAACAGTGATTCTCATTGCCCATTTCTGGCCTCATCAGGTTTTATTTCCCTTCATTTGGCCTTATCTGAAACATCCGTCCTGAGTGCTTGATCCTCTTCCATATCTGGTGTCACATCCATCAGGTCAGCCTCACCTGGACTTAAAAGCCCTAAATTTAATCTCATGGGTACTCCCAATTCCAGTGATGATAAGAGATGCCAGGCTTTCCACTTCCATTGTTAATGTTTTATCCTGCATGCCAAAACTGAAAACCAGGAAGGTTTACATAAGTAAATGGAAGACATTTTCTATTTCAGCATCATCTAAGGATTTAAGCCATTCACAGCACCTTTACCATCTGTTCTGTATTTTTGGTAGTATTATTTCAGGAAGATTCTAGCTTTTCAGCCATTAAAGTGCAACTAGCATCTATATCTAACTTTTGTGTGGGAGACAACTGTCACTGTTACTTTGGTAAAACTTTCTAAAGCCTTTTTGATGGGAGCATTCCTCCTCAGGCTCCCTCTGAGGGATTTAATTCCTCCTGGGGACATTAAATTGCTGCTTCAAACCTTAAATTAAACCACCTGTCAAACAAGCAGCTTTGGCAAAACTAAAATTTCTGTCCAGGAAGAGTATTTTCTGAGTTGCAGGCTTGTCTTGCAAGCTTTCATATTTGATCTTTCATAAGAACATGTTATCCATTTGAACCAATCCAAATTTTCTTCCAAAAGTGCTCTGGAAAGCTGCCCTTAACCTCATCCATTAACTTACTCGCCTTTTTTTTTTTTTTAATAAAGGAAAGTGCACTTAACATTTGTTGGATGTTTCACCACATGAGGTTCTGCTTACATTGCACCCAAGGTTTTAGAAAAACAGTTTTTCTTTTCATTAGCTAAGTTTGGAGATGCTATTTCAAAAGTCACACTGTCCAGGTGGCTTTACAGTTGTATTACTTTTGCATATAAAGAGAAGGGTCTTTCTCTCCCTTATGTACCAAGAGCTCATTCAAACAGAGCGGTTGCAGCTTCTGCAGCCTTCTTTGCCAGAGTGCCTTTAGATTGATGATTGTGCTACAACTACTCTGTTTACTGTTCATAACTTTATCTCCCATTTTAAGTTGGATATGCACTATAGATCCCATGCTTCCTTTGGGTCCACCATCCCTTGGAACATCCTTCCCATCATCCACCCTGGTGTACTAATGTTATGGGAAACCTGTCCCATCCATAGAGTCAAATGTAAAAGACAACATTGGATATGAAAGTTGTGCTAGGTGCATGTTGTTGTCTTCCTCAACCTTCCCTCCCTCCATTCCCATACCTAAATTGTCATCTTATGGCTCTCAGCTGACCACATTAGACCTGTCATGCAACAGCTTGGAGGTGTTTCCCATGTGGTCTTTGTTTCTCTTGCTTCTTCTTAATGGTTGTTAGGAGGATGTCGAAGGTGGTAGTTGGCAAACTTGAAATGAGGTATTGTAGAGACAGGACATAATCTGATAACCTATCCAGGGATCTAGTAGTATGTTAAGTATGTCACTTTTGTGTAATACTATAGGCCTTTGAGTTTACCCAAAAGTCAAATTCCTTCCCTCCTTTTTGGTTCTACCAGAGTCTTTGGAATATGGAATAATATCCTGGACTTCCCATTGTCCTCAGTATGGCGTCAGATTATAGGTTAACTTATCCATTTACCTCCCTGGACTACATGAAAAGAGACATGGAGGAGCTCTCGGATTATGTAGCCCAGATGGGTATGACCCTAGCCCTGAGCATCCTCCTACCATCACCCAGAATTATACCACAGTACAAGCAGAAAATGACCGATTTCAGCAATTGGCTAAGTTTCTGGTGTCATTCTAAGGGGATCCAGTATCTTCCTGCCTGGGATGACATAATTGACAGACCTAGATGCTTTGCAAGAGATGGTCTGCATCTGTCACCACTGAGCTTCTGAATATTGGCCAAGGCTCTTGCCACCCTTATAGTGCCTTTTTTAGACGATGTTCCAAAGTCCAAATTACCACTGCTACAGTCATCCCTGTCCACGAAGGAGGAGCAACTACAGACCCTGGGAACTATCGCCCCATTAACTTGACAAGTCTGATGTGCAAAGCTATGGAACGCATCATCATGGAGCTAATAAACAAAGATATAGGGGGACTTACAAACACTGGATCCCACACAGTTTGGTTTTATGAAGGGTAGATCATGCCTGCTCAACCTGGTTAACTTCTTTGAGTCAGTCACCAGAGCTGTAGATGAAGGCAAGGTGGTTCATACAGCCTACCTTGATCTGGCCAAGGCCTTTGATACCATTCCCCACTCAGGAATCATAGAAAAACTCACTAAGCTAGGCATCAACCCCTATATCACTAGGTGGGTTGCACACTGGCTCACAGTGTGAAAGAGCTGACTCCAAGTCAGACTGGCGACCAGTCACGAGTGGAGTCCCACAGGTTCGGTCCTGCATCCTCTCCTGTTTGGTATGTACTACTCTGAAGTTTAGGCCAAAACGAAGGGACTCTGGCTGACAAAGTTCACAGAAATTGCAAGTTGGGAGCCATAATTAACTCCCCAAGTGATGTTGACATCCTACAGAAAGGTCTCACTGAGACCAATGACTGGTGTCAGGACCATGGTCTTAAGCTCAATGCCAAAAAATGTGTAGTCATCCCCTTTGGGAAAAACCTGGTTCCCATGAATTACTACATCGATGGTAGTCCACTGAACACGAAAGGCGTCATAAGAGATCTGGGAACACAGGTTGACAGCAACTTCTCTTTTGACCACCACATTGCCACTGTGGTCAGAAAGTCCTTCTATGTGGCAAATCTCATTACTAAGGGCTTTACATCCAGGAAGAAAGAGGTCATTGTCTGACTCTACTCTTCCCTCATTCGGCCGGTCATCGAGTAGAATGCCCCATTTGGCATGTACGTCACTAGACACCTACAGCAACTGGAAAGGCTGCAAAAATACCTCACAAGGAGGATCTTGGGCCTTAAACACCTGTCCTATATTAACAGACTCAGAAAACACCAACTATTTTCTGTCTCATATCGCCTACTTAGAGGCGATCTGTGCCTGACTTACAAAGCCATGTCTAACCCAACTCTGTTAGAAATGCTACATCTAAGGAAATCCCAATCCCTTCCCACTACATGCTCCAGAGACCTCAACCTCATTATCACAATCAACAGAACAAGTTGGAGGGACAGGTCCATAACCCAGAGACTGCCCATGTTATGGAATAAACTTCCCATACGTGTCAAGCAGAGTGCCTCTCTGGCCCTCTTAAAGAGAAATCTTGATGAGTGGATGGGAAATAGAAAATTCACCCCAGGGATTACTCCAGTGGCTCTACTTGACAGAGGCACTGGGAACTAAGGTCGGGTGGCACAATGCCAGGGTAATCCTATGGGCTAGGCTTGTAAAGGCTCAAGGGCCATTAGCCTAGTACACAACTATGAACCTATGAGAGATTTAAAAATTCCCTGAGCACAAACCTCTTGCTGTTCCTTCACCACTAGAGGTAATAAATTATATCGTACTTGACCCATCTAGCCTGATTCCCAACCACCTGCTCCCAGGACGCCAGATTTTTTTTTTTTTACATTGTCCTGGATTCCCATAAAGCACCTTTTTAAAAACCTGTAGCAGATTTAGAGGTGGCGTCTGAAGGTCCTAAGAGAGCTAAGGGCAGCATCTCTAGAAGTAATTTGCCAAAATGAGAAACAAAATAGGACCACTGACAGATTTGGTAAGAATGTTTACACCTCTGCCACCCTCGTCATGAGAGCTCTGTTACCAGGTCTGGATCTATATTAGATCAGCGAACGCTTAAAAAAGCAAACGTTGATTCATCGAACTTATGTAAGCGAAAGCTTACAATCTCTAACTGTCAGAACAGCGATTTTTTTTTCCCTAGGGAAAGAAATTGCTGTTCCAAAACACATACACACAACACAAGCACACCAAACAAACAGCAATCCACACACATACACCTAAAATCTCATACCTAATCCTACACTAAACTATACACACACCACTAGCTATCTATTTACCTTAACCCAAACCCTAACCCTAAGGTCCGTCACTATTACACACTCACCTCACCTGCTCCCTAACCCTAACTCACCTAACCCGCCCAAACCCTCACGTCCACACAATCGCACACATACCTAACCCGTGCCCTAACCCTAACTCACCTAACCCGCTCTAACACGAACATCCACACAATCGCACACTTACCTGAACCCGACCAGTAACTTTCCATCACAGCACTGAAAATACCGAAGCAACAGAGACGGACAACCAAATTCTTTCCCTAGGAAAAAATTCGAGTTTCTGTTGCTTCGATATTTTAAAATTTCGCTTACCTAAGTTCGATGAATCAGCGTTCACTTTTTTAAGCATTTGCTGATCTAATATAGACCCCCAGGTCCATATGGTCAAATTCAAGGTTGTCTTTCTAGACCAAATGAAGGAGAAACTGGAGTAGATGGAGGACCAAGCTGTCTGTAGAAAAAGTTGCTTGAAGTTTGAAATACCTTTTCTCATGTTGTTAAGCATTCTTTGTATTGTGGCTTTGATACTTTGGAAACATTAAGCAGGTTGGCTGCCTCTAGGTCAGTTATTCATAGGTATGCCTGTTTAAGGGAACATTCTCTTCTAGAACATGTAAAATCAGAACCCCCGGATGCACCATTGTACAAGGGGCATCTGTTTAGTCCTAAGGCTGAAGTAATCTTTAAGAAGCTGAAGGCCAAGGCTAAATCCATGCAAACTGTCAAGGACTTTTTGTAGGTACAGTCACCTAGATTTAGCAGAAACACCCCTGCAACACCCTTGTCCTTTCCTTAGTCGCAACCCAGGCAAAAAGGTAGAAGGACCAGAAGGGACAAGTAGCAAAAACAACAGAAGAGATGGCAAGTAGACCATGGAAATAGGCTTAGTGGGCCTAGCAGAGAGCAGCCATGACTGGGTCAGGCATCTCCGTGTTCCCCCTACCAAGTCCTATCTCAACTCTTCCCTTCCCTTCTCCCCCAAAACTAGGAGGAAGTTCATCCCTTTTCTTAAAAGAATGAACCAACTTCACTCAGGACCTGGTGGATCCTACACATAATAAAATCAGGTTTCAAGCTTTGATTTACATCGCTTCCAGAACTGGTGGGCACTCCCTCTTTCCAAAAGGGCCAGCTAAAAGAGGCCTTGGTACAAGTAGATCTGTTGCTAACTCAGGGCACCATAGAACCAGCCCCTCTATAAGAAAGGGGCACAGAAACGTCTTACCATGTTATCAGCTCTGGCGTTATTGGTCAGTCTAGGCCTAAAAGATGCATATCTGTACACCTCCAGTGCAAAAGCTCTGAGGAGGTATCTACATTTTTGACTTGTCTACTGATTACAGAGTTTTCACAAAGTGTGTAGCCACAGTAGTTGCCTTCAGCAAGACAGTGTGTGTTCGGATTTACCTCCCTCTTAGATTGCCTGATTCAGGTGAAATCAGTGCAGTCATCTCTTCACCCAACCATGACCATTTTCTCAAATCGGAGTTTCACTCTCAGTGTAAATAAGTCAAAACTGACTCCCACATGCAACATATTGTACCTAGAAGCCCTTTTAGACACAGAAAGATGAATGTCCTTCCTGTGGGAGTAGAAAGTCACCTTCCTAATTCAGTTCTTCCAGTACCTTTTGAGCCAAACCATTATGACAGCCAGTGGAATCCTGGGAGCCTTGGGATACATGGTGTCATGCATTTTGATTCCCCTGGCCAGGTTGCACATGAGGAAGATTCAGTGGTAGCTCAAGAATGTGTGGTATTGACACAGACAATTCCTCAACCACAAGATAAACCTTCTCCCTTGCTTAAAAAAATTAATTTGTGTGCCGGATGCAAGCTTACACACTGAATAAAGGGATGCCCCTTCAAATCCAGCTAGAAAATCAGATTTTAACCACAGATGCCTCAGACCTGGTGTGGGAGGCACATTCAGCAGTCTTCAGGACCAGAGAAAATGGGACCAAACTTTTCCAAGAAGTCATATAAACTAGAAAGGGATGTTGGCAGTTCTGAAAGGCATGATGCATTCAGTCACCTTTGGAAACCAGGAGTTCTTAACGACACACAATGCAACAGTGATGTGGTATTATAAACAAGGGGGTACAGGGTCAAGATCAACAGCATGAGAATATAAGAGCACAGTATAACTTGCTGTTCACTTCCAAGATGGCTATATATGGAGTAGTAGCTTAAATCTCCCAGTGTGAAAACAGAAACTTAGCAGAGAATGCCAGTAGATTTATACTTTTGGGAAATTTCAGTAACTGGCTGCTTGAATGCTAGGGAAAAAGAAATACAGAGGACCTTAAGGAAAGTCAGCTTCAAAAGGTAAGGAAAAAACACTGTCTGGGAAAGGTATGGCAGCTATTCAGCAAAAAGCAGTGCAAGCTTCAGACATGACTTCCAGTAACGTAGAGGAAAGTATAAGACAGCTGCACACAGACCTGATTAAAATACACGAAACACTGATGGAGTATATCAACTCAAATAACAAAAGGATGGAAAAAATGGAAGAAGTTTTAAACAGATATTCAGATGAGAGAGTCAAACTGTAAAAATCAACAGTCCAAAATGAAGAAAAGGCTGGCTAAATATGAGACTGCACATGAAGAGATGTTTCAAAAAATAATATAGTTAGAGGACAGAGCACGTAGGGAAAACCAGAGATTCTGCTTTACCAGAGAAGCTGGAAAGAACAGGCTGTGTTAATATTATGAAAGCACAAATAAGCAACTGGACTGGTATTCCACAGCAGTTGTTAGTTGAAAGAGTATATCATATGTATAACCACAAAGAAAAAACCACAAAAAAACGCAAACAAATTCAAATAGGAACAGGAAACCAGAGATAATCCACAGGAACAACTCCACAAAAATAGCGTAACAAAATGTTTTAATATCCGCTTTCGTCCTAAGACTTCTTCAGAATGAATAAAACAGCTAAAAACACTGACATTAAATACCATATAAATTAATCAAAAAAGGTTAATAAATCAATCATTCAATCAAGTAATAAAGTACTAATATAATAATTGGCTTAAAAATAGCCTAATTTATGTGAACAGAGATGAAATGGAGACATTGTGTTTATCTATACTCAACACATTGTTTTTTAAAAAACATCTAATATTTACTGCTTCATTTAAGCCTGGGGCTTTATCAGCTGAAAGTTTAATCAGCTGAAAGTTTTTTTAAATGCCCTAATGGCGTTCAGGTCGGGGACGCTATGTTTGACAACCTCGTAGCATTCTTCAATGAAGCAGGTATGTCATTTCTAAAACTGCTTATAGAAAACAATTCTATGAAAATGTCTGATTTAAATACAGAAATTAGTCGTTTGGAGAATGAACTTTCCAGTATTAATAATTTTGACTTCCTAACACCGCTATTTGATGAAGTTGATAGACATTCCGTTGAAGTTACTAATAGGAAATTGGTTAAACTACAACGGGACATTACAGCTTATCAGAATAACACGGCATATTCTTTTTTTGCTCAAAATAGCAGGGATACTAAAGGCTTTACTAGAAACAACAATGTGTCTACTATTGGGCCTCATAGGAGGCCGGTTATTCCTGCTACTATTAACCATGCCGGAGGGCTTATAGCCACCGTTAACACTAACGCTCCAGCTGCCAGCTTCAAGACAGTGACTGTTGCCGGCCAGGAATCATCTTTTGGCTCCAAAGGTTCTTTAAGACATACCGACAACATTATTTCTTCTGATAACCTTGTGCTTGATTCAGAATCTGATAGTGTTGTTGTCAACAATCAAACTATTGACAATTTTTCTAGTGAAGTCAATTCGACAAGTTTAGGTAACAAACCTTTTTTAGGCAAGAAAAATCCGGTGGTAAAGAAAACAGTATTTACCAGGAGCAGGACATTTATGAACTCGAACTCGTCAGGGGAGGAGAACTAATTAATGAACAAGAGGACTTTGACATCATTAATTTGACTGATTTTGATTTAGGACCACATGAAATGCATGTTTTACGGTTAGGGCTTAATTTTGTTCCTACTAGGAAGGCTGACTTGTGCAAGACAGTTATTGACATCAAGAAATTTACAAGGAGGTTAAATTTGTCCTATATTTTACATGACATCTCATGCTCTAATAAAAGATTAATTAAACCTTCCAGTTTTAACCCCCCTTTGGTACACACATTAAAAGTTTATGAAGATGCCTGTTTACAAGAAATATACACTTCTATAGGGAAGATGGACAGGCATATACACAACTTGACCATTAATGAAAGAAAAGCCTTTAATAGGTTATGCAATATGAATAAAACTTTGAGATTTATGAGAAGTGACAAAGGTGGAAACATAGTAATCATGTCCCAGGAATCATATAACACAAAAATGTTAAAGTTATTGGAAAATCAAGATGAATATGAAGTCATTACACTTTTTGATATAAGGAGAAGGGAAAGATTGTTACATTCATACTTATATGATGCACTAATGTCAGATGAAATTAATTTAGAAGTTTATGACTTTTGCATTATTGATAAACCTAGAATTGGTGTTTTATTTGGAATTCCCAAGACACATAAGAATCAATTAGATCCACCTTTTCGGCCAATAGTGTCTTCACCTCATTCAGTCACCGAGGGGATAGCCCTTATTATAGACGCTATATTAAGTCCATTAGTGTCTGAATATGATTCCTTTCTTAAAGATTCTTGGCATTTTTTGAAAAAATTAAGGGAGTTTTCATGTATTAAGACTTACGATCCAGATAGACATATTATTTTTACATTAGATGTCATATCTTTGTTTACATGTATTCCCCATGATGATGGGGTGGAAGCCATTCGTAGCATTCTAAATAAAAATGCCAGTTTTAAAACAGGGCAAATTTCCACTATTTGCAGATTTATTGAGATTTTATTACAGAACAACTTCTTTCTTTTTGGGAACACATTTTATAGACAAAAAAGAGGTGTGGCCATGGGGTCGTCTGCAGCACCGGCTTATGCCAACTTGGTTATGTCCTGGTGGGAGGACACCATTCTGAGTTTGATAAAAAATGATTTTCAGATTTTGTTTTATTGCCGGTTTGTAGATGACTTACTTTTTATCATTGAAGGGAATGAGGTTACTGTTGAGAAATTTCTCAACAAATTAAATAAAACTGGAGGTTTTTTACAATTTACCCTGGGTTGTTCTGGGAAGTTCATTAACTTTTTGGATGTTCACTTTTGGTGGGACAATTTTGATGGGAAGTTCCATAGTAAGATACACCGGAAGGAAACTTTCACAAACAGTTACGTGCATTTCACTAGTGCACATCCTAAACATGTTATTCGCAATATACCCAAGGGGCAGTTTATTCGAGCATGTAGGATGACTACTAAGGATTGTGACTTATCAGTCGAATTAGAGTTTATTAAGAATATGTTTCTTCATAGAGGGTATTCATTAACATTATTAAATTCTATCATCAATGAAATACAGAATAAAAGGAAATCACATTATAGGGCCATACTTGACGATCATAATGTCAGTTTACCAAATCCGACCTCCAATGAAGCGGAATGTCAGAACAAGTTGGTTTGCTCGTTAGACATGAGCATAGACAGCAAATATATTCAAGATATTCTGGAGAGAAATTGGAAGATTATTCATGGCAACTCAGACCTTTTTGGGATTGTGGGAAACAAGCCCAAATTTGTTTTTAGGAATACACATAATGTTAAAAAGGCTTTAGAACACCATTCTTTTAAGCACAATTACGGGCAATCTACAGTTAAAGGTATGTTTGCATGTAATAGTTGCAACATTTGTAGGTACATAGCAAAGGGGCCGGTTATTGCTATTGAAGGCCTTGACTACACATTTCCTGTTCCTGGTTACGTTACCTGTAACACCAGAGGGGTTGTATACATTGGTCTTTGTAGTTCATGCCCCGCTTTTTATGTGGGGATGACAACAAGGTGCCTTAAAACCCGTATTAAGGAACACCTTTACAATATTAAGACCCGTAATGACACTAGTGCTTTATTCAAACACTCTCTTAGTTGTAAGAATTTCAAAAAATTTTTATTTTCTGTGCTAGAGGTGGTTCACTCAGACCTTAGGGGTGGTGATTTTAAAAACTTGGTTGAACAAAGAAAGACATGGTGGCAGATTAAACTTTCAGCTGATAAAGCCCCAGGCTTAAATGTAGCAGTAAATATTAGATGTTTTTTAAAAAACAATGTGTTGAGTATAGATAAACACAATGTCTCCATTTCATCTCTGTTCACATAAATTAGGCTATTTTTAAGCCAATTATTATATTAGTATTTTATTACTTGATTGAATGATTGATTTATTAACCTTTTTTGATTAATTTATATGGTATTTAATGTCAGTGTTTCTAGCTGTTTTATTCATTCTGAAGAAGTCTTAGGACGAAAGCGGATATTAAAACATTTTGTTACGCTATTTTTGTGGAGTTGTTCCTGTGGATTATCTCTGGTTTCCTGTTCCTATTTGAATTTATATCATATGTATACTCCAAATCTGGCTATGAGAAAGCAACCTAGACCTTTAATAGTAAAGATGCAATCCTACCAGCAGAAGGAGTTGATTCTGACAAAACTGTGGCAGAAGGACAAAGTACTAAAAGTGGGAGACAGAAGATTGATTTTGGAGAATGATTGCTCATTGTACACCAGGCAGAAGAGGAGTAAATTTAAAACACTCTTCAGGCAATGTTGAGAAGCAGAGGTGAGATTCAAACTGCTTTTTCCAGCTATCTTCAAAATATTGTTCTCTGGAGGGATAAAATCATTTTTTGGTGGCGTGCATACTAAGGAGGAAATACAAAAGTTTGTCCAACAAAAAGTGAACTGTGAAACAGAAGGAGATTCTGCCGCTTGTTCTTCTGGTAACAGACCACTGAGAGACTGTGCTAGTGAAACTTTTTCCAGTGTTTCACACAACTTGATATAAAGCCTACTTCAGCATCCAAGACAAAGTCTAAAATAGTTTTAAAGACAAGGAAACCAGTACAGCATTCTCCAGGACAGACTTCTATGCCTAAGAAACAGATGCTCAAAATGGCCGAAGACCTAATTACTTTGATCAGGGGTTCCCATCCCCCTCCTGATAAGAGGCCTAGGCAATACACTGAATATGATTCCTTACTTCATCCAGGACAACTGCCGATAAAGACGGACAATACTACAGTCATGTGGTACATAAACAAGCAAGGGGGCACACATTCCTACCCCCTCTGCAGACAAGCCATGACTTTGTGGAACACAGCATTGACTTATCAAGTACACCTGCAAGCACAAATCCTGCCAGGAAAGACAAATACTCTGGCAGACGAACTAAGCAGAAACCTCATGGATCCTCACGAGTGGAAACTAGATCCACAAATCTTCAACATGATAACAGGGAAATGGGGATGCCCAGACATAGATCTATTTGCCTCCCCTCACAACTGCCAGCTACAAGAGATTCTGCACTCGGACTTATCACAAACAAGCATGGAAAGTGGATGCCCTTTCATTCAGCTGGAAAGCCCTTACAGTATATGCCTTCCTTCCTCTGCCTCTCCTCCCCAAGGTACTCCTAAAGTTCAGACAAGAGAAGCCAAAAATTATACTGATTGCCCCAGACTGGCCACGCCAGCACTGGTACCCAATCCTAAAGAGCTTGTCTCAAGGCCCAGCCTGGACATTACCTCTAATTCCTCATTTGCTGAACCAACAGAACAATCAGATCCTACACAGCCAACTCAGAACCCTAAATCTGGCTACATGGCAGATAATGTAACCATTCAGAACACACCTCTCTCTAAAGCAGTTATGGATGTTATTTTGGAGGCCAGGAGGCCCAGCACCAGAAAATCTTATGCAGAAAAATGGAAGAGATTCTGTGCTTGGAACCAAGCGCAGGGAATTGACACGCTTGTACCAAATATTCCTCAGATTTTGCAATACCTAACTGAGATGCTGGACAAAGGCCTATCCTTCTCATCAATTAAGATCCATGCCTGTGCCATTTCAGCTCATTACAATACGGACCCACCTATTTTTTCTCATCCACTGCTAAGACAGTTTCTCAGAGGGGCCAAAAACATAAGACCTCCAAGGAGAGCTCCAATACCTGCAGGGCACCTCAATTTTGTCTTGGAAAAACTCACACTGCCTCCTTTTGAGCCAGCCAATACAGCGGAGATAAAATACTTATCATGGAAAACAGCTCTTCTCCTAGCAATAACTTCAGCAAGAAGAGTCTCAGAGTTACAGGCACTAATGGCTGTGGAGCCTTTTATTATTTTCCATCAGGACAGGGTTTCTCTAAGGACAAACCCAACATTTATGCCTAAGGTAGTTTCCAGTGTGGCTCTCAGTCAGACCATACACTTGCCCACCTTTTATCCAAACCCACAGAATAAAGGAGAAAGACTCCTGCACTCTTTGGACTTTCACAGACAGCTACGTTACTGTTTGGACAGGACAAAGGCCTTCAGAAAATCTGACGAACTCCTTGTATCCTATGCACCAGGCTCAGATGGAAAGGCTATTTCAAAACGGACCATCTCCAAATGGATAGCACATTGCATCCGCTTTTGCTACTCACACCACGGGAAAGCAGTGCCTGCTAGTATTAGGTCTCACTCTACCAGGGCTACAGCAACCTCAGCAGCCTTCCTCCGAGGAGTCCCAATAAAGGACATTCTGGAGGCAGCTACCTGGAGTTCAGTGCACACCTTCACCAAGCATTACCACCTTCCTCTGTACTCAAAAACCAGAGCTGGGTTTGCCACTGCAGTTCAGCAGGGCATCTTAGCTGCACCTAACCCAGTTTAGCTCCTACCACCCAACCATAGCTTTGGGAATCTACACAAGTGTGATTACTGCAGCAGCACAGCACGATGAACATAGTACAGATGTTCATCGTGTTACCCTGCTGCAGTCATCACACTTGGGTTATCCTGTCGTCAGGTGATCCCGCAGTCGGCTGGAATTCCAAAGTCTTGGTTATGGATGTTATTCTGGAAGCTAGGAGGCCAAGTACCAGGAAGGCTTATTCGGACAAATGGAAAAGTTTTGTGCCTGGAACCAATCTAAAGGCCAAGACACAATTCAGCCTCACATGCCTCACATTCTACAGTATTTAACTGAGATGTTGCACAAAGGACTTTCTGTCTCCTCCATTAAAATCCATGCTTCAGCTATTTCGGCCCACTACAACACGGATCCACCCTTAGTTTCGCATCCACTTCTAAGGCAGTTCCTCAGAGGGGCAAAAAACATTAAACCACCCAGGAGAGCACCTACACCAACATGGGACCTTAATTTTGTTCTGGAAAAACTAAAGCTTCCTCCCTTTGAACCAGCTTTCGCTGTGGATCTTCAGTTCCTATCATGGAAGACTGCCCTGCTGTTAGCAATAACTTCAGCTAGAAGAGTCTCAGAGCTACAGGCACTTATGGCAGTGGAACTTCCTTGCCTTCCTTTATGCCTAAGGTGGTTTCCAGTGTGGCTTTAAATCAAACCATCCACTTACCCACCTTCTTCCCAAATCCACAGAACAAAGGTGAGAGACTCCTGCATTCCTTGGACATTCACAGGCAACTTCGTTACTACTTGGACAAAACTAAGGCTTTCAGAAAATCTGACCAGCTCTTTGCATCCTATGCTACAGCTTCTCAAGGGAAGGCTATATCAAAGCAAACCATTTCCAAATGGATAGGTCATTGCATACGTTTTTGCTACACCCATCATGGAAAACCAGTTCCTGCTACCATTAGATCTTTAAATTCCCTTCTCTCCGCGTGGCTGCTGTGCATTCCCTGGCTTGTAGGTTTACATTTAAATTTGTGCATACTTTTTTTTTTACCTAATTTCTCTACCTTGGGTTGTGCCCTCCTGGACTCCTAACACCAGCTCTACTCACCTACCTCAGCCTGCCTGTGTATCTCCTCACCTGGGTAACAAAAGTACCCCCTGGATTGAATGGCAAGCTAAAACAAAATATTGTGCATACTTTTTTTTTACCTAATTTCTCTACCTTGGGTTGTACCCTCCTGGACTCCTAACATCAGCTCTACTCACCTACCTCAGCCTGCCTGTGTATCTCCTCACCTGGGTAACAAAAGTACCCCCTGGATTGAATGGCAAGCTAAAACAAAATAGTATGTCATATAATATTGTATCTTCTACTAGATGTATAGGTTAATCTTGTGATACTTGTTAGGTGTCCTTTTTAAACTGCCATATCAGCCAGCAGCCATACCCCCCACCCTCTGCTTGTTTTTCTTTCACTTCATCTCCGCTTTCCCTAGTCTTCCCAGCCTTTCCAGTACTTCTAACACCCTCTAGACACTTCCTTCTAAATCACTTTTCTTCCCTCCGCCCTGCTTTATCTATTCCTTTCATAGCCTGCATCTCTTCCTACTAGCCTCTTGACTTTCTTCCACACTCTCCCACTCTATCTTCCAGATCCTCCAAACTTACCTGCTGAATTTGTCATATTTCACTGATTGCCTTCCTTGATAGTCCTCTCTTTTTGTCTCTACCCGCTCCGTTCGCCCTGCGGGCTCACTCCGCTCCCCTGCCCCCAATTCCCACCCACCCCCAGTACTCCTACATTTATTCCTCCTGAGGCCACACCCTCCAATCTCTACACCTATCACACATAACACATAATTAACACTAGCTACCTCCTTTTTCTCACCGCACCCATTCACAACTAACTCTCATCCTTCCTTTTCCTAACAACAAATCTAATACTATATCTCCTCTAGGCTTTTAACACCTACCTCCCACTTATCTCAACCTCTACACCCTCTAAAATGACTACACCAACTACCCCCCACAAAATATATTTAATTATTTGGGTCTTTTTAATACCTCCTCTAACTATCACCTATCTCTATACCTCCTATGAACATTCACTCCACTATACTCTTCCCTTCCCATCAAAACACACCTCAACACCAACAACACCTTTCTCTCACAACCTCCTAAACCTCATTTTCAAACCCAACTACCTACTAGCCAAATATCACAGACTACAACACATTAAATACACTAACCTAAAAACTAGAAAACTATTTGACTTCTATTGTAAACTGCAACAGCCTAACCTTTTAACACTCCCCCACTCACTATTAGATGGAGACATTCACCCCAACCCTGGTCCAATCTATTCCCCTAATAATGCAAACAACAAACAAAACATAACTAAAATCCAAACACCTAACAAACCTACCAACTCACTCTTAATAGCACATCTAAACATACGTAGTATTTGCAATAAAACTGCACAGGTACAAGCCCTATTACAATCTCAACCATTTGATATCCTATGTTTATCAGAAACATGGCTAAAACCCACCATTAAAGATAATTAAATTACCTCACCTGGCTACAATATCTTCAGACGTGACCGTACTTCCAAAAAGGGAGGTGGTGTGGCAATCCTGTATAAAACAGAGGTACAAGTTAGCACCTTACATCCTAACTTACATATAGACTCTTCTGCAGAAATAATAATCTGTAAACTTCAGGTAAACACAAGTAAAACCATAAATATTATCTGTGTTTATCTTCCCCCAGGAAATAACAGTAATATACTAGAGCATATCCTCAACTGGCTTTCTATTAATCTCCCACAAGAAACCATGGTCCTCGGTGACTTTAATATAGATTGGAATTCCTGTACTAATACTAATCCCTCTACCCACATTAACCTGTATGGCTTCTCACAACTTATAAACTCCCCTACCAGAACTAATAGACTCAATAACAAAGAAAGTACCTTGGATTGGATACTTACTAATAATCCTCAGCAATCCTACACAACAGGAACCCTTCCAGATGATATAAGTGACCACTCACTTACATATATTATCAGACATAAAACCAACATAATATTCCCTAACTGTCAGAACAATACGCTCTAAAAAGGAATTTAACCCAGAACTTTTCCAAACAGAACTAAAACAATGTAATTGGATACCATTAAAATATCTCCCTCTAAATGAAGCAGTGGAATACTTTAACTCCACATTCTTAGCCACCCTGGATCACCATGCTCCAATTTGCTCTATTAGAATTAAAGCTAAACCAGCCCCTTGGCTCACTAACAATACTAAACAAAAAATCCAACTTAGAAACAAATTCTGGGCAAAATGGCGTACAACTAAGAATACAACTGACCGCCAAACCTTTAGAGAACATAGAAACAATACAAAAAAAGCCATTCTTTTAGACAAAAAGAATTATTACCTTCAGCTACAACAAACCTCTCTCAAAGAACCCCAAAATTTTGGACTTCTATTAATAATCTTCTTTACCCAGGCCAACTAATAACACCTAACCCACTAGGCTCTAACCCTGAGAATCCCACACAAACAGCAAATGCCTTTAACTCTTTCTTCACTGATACCATCCAAACTCTAGCTAGCCACCTATCTCCTAACACATCTAATCTGTCCACTTCCTCTACAAATCCACCTCCTCTATTTCACCTCCAACCAGTATCTACCTCCTACATTTCCTCTCTTCTACATAAGTTAAAACCTACCACCCCCTCAGCTGACAAACTCCCAGCAGAATTCTTGCAAAAGGAGCTAAAGCCATTGCCTACCCTATTTCTATTCTGATAAATAGAACAATAAGTGAAGGAACTGTCCCTTCAATATGGAAAATTTCACACATCATCCCACTACACTAAGGTGGGAGCTCCAGTGACTTTTCTAACTTTCGCCCCATAGCTTTACTTTCCCCTATCGCAAAAATTATGGAAAAATGCATCCATAAACAACTACTCAACCACCTTCTCCAGAACAACCTACTCGCTTACTGTCAACATGGCTTCAGACCTTTCCATAGTACCACCACTGCACTGCTATCATTCACAAACAGCATCAACAATAATCGTAACAATAATTGTCTTTCATCTGCAGTCTTCATTGACCTATCCAAAGCTTTTGACATGGTTAACCACCAACTACTACTCCATACACTAAATACTCTCTCACTTGATCCTCTTGCCTTGAACTGGTTTACATCTTACCTTGATAATCGTCACCAGGCTGTACTCTGGAAAAATAAACTATCCGACACCTTCCTATCTCTCTCGGTGTCCCCCAAGGATCTATATTAGGCCCACTCTTATTTTCCATCTTCATTAATGACCTGCAAACAGCCATTCCTTATTCCACCTGCATTCATTATGCAGATGATTCTACCATAATCTGCTCAGCCTCTTCTCAAATTAAACTACAATCTCTTACCCAAAAAGCATTCAACACTATTGAACTATGGTTTTCTCAACGCTGCCTCCTTCTGAATCCCAAAAAAACTAAACTGCTACTCTTCTCACCAACCCAAAAGTCCACATCTTTACCTTTCAGTCTCACTTCTAGCAGTGGTACTCTTATCTCTCCTGACCCTACCACTAAACGTCTAGGAATAACAATAGACAACAATCTAAACTTTGATACTCACATAAACACTACAATAAAGTCAGTCAACAAAAAACTGGGATCCCTCTATAGAATTAAACCTTATCTTACACCAGCAGCTAAGACTGCTATAGCCAGAACCCACCTAATATCCACCCTGCTTTACTCCTCTCCCATTTATACTAATCTCTCAAAGAACATCAGGAAACTAACTACTTCCTATAATAATATTGCTAGATTTGCTACAGGCTCTCCTTACAGAACCCATCACTGTCTAAATCTTAAACAATTAAACTGGCTTGAATTTCTTAATCAGCTTCAATGTCACCAGCTTATAATAGCCCATAAGACTCTATATCTTCCTAACAATATCCCTGGACTCTCTCTAGCCTCATTACACCTTATAAAAACCTCGCATCTCTACGCTCCTCTAACAAACTACTGATCAATGCTACTAAACCCAACAACACAGCAGGTGAGTCGCTGTTCTCTAACTCTGTAGGAAAACTTTGGAATAAACTTCCCTCTGAAATCACATCTCAAACTACTCTCTCACTTTTCAAAAGGAATTTGAAACTCTACCTTAACAATCACTGGCTATGTACCTGTACTAACCCTGACTAAATCTTCTCATATTCACTTATCCCACCTCATCCCTTATTAGCTCCCTTTTATGTATCCATAAACTTCATTATTGCATTTATCTTACTAGTATATATCTACATCATACCTCAGTCTCTTACAAAATGACCATCTTAATTCTACTCTGTACCTTACAAAATGACCATGATAACACCAATTTGTACTATTGAATAAAAAAAAAAAAAAACTTTTTTTTGTAATACTGCTATCTCTATTATCTGTATAACTCCTGTTTTTAACTTTGTAAAGAAACTCTGTATTATTCTTGGAGCTTTTCTCCCCGGGCCTCTACTGAAAATGGACATGTCTCCAGATAGACTAGCCCGGTCAACAAATGTAAAATAAATAAAATAAATAAATAAATTAGGCCCCACTCTACCAGGGCAACAGCAACTTCTACAGCCTTTCTCAGGGGGGGTTCCAACCAAGGATATTTTGGAAGCTGCAACTTGGAGTTCAGTACACACCTTTACCAGACACTATCACTTACCACTTTACTCTAAGACCAAGGCAGGCTTCGCCACTGCAGTCCTGCAGGGCCTTCTAGCCCCCTCTAACCCTCTATGATACCTTCACCCATCCTTAGCTTTGGGATTCAACCCAAGTGTGATGACTGCAGCAGGGTAACACGATGAACATAGTACAGTTTTGTACCTACCATAAATGCTGCAGTCCAGGTTACCCTCCCTCCATCCCCTCTGACCTACTGGCTAAATCTGTCAATAACTTCCTGATGTATTTGCTTATAGCTGAGGGATTTTGTGTTTGTGCAAGTTTACTCAATTTGGTACTAATTACTGACCACCTTTTTGGGGGCACCTGACATCTGGGGCAAGAAAAACTGAAGAAAATGGCGTTGGTTGCATTATATATACCCCTGGCGCACTGACGTCAGGGAAGAAGCGACAGCAACCGACGCCACACCAAGACTTTGGAATTCCAGCCGACTGCGGGACCGCCTGACGACAGGATAACCCAAGTGTGATGACTGCAGCAGGGTGTACACTTCAACATCTACATTTATGGTAGGTACAAAACTGTACTTTTTGTACCTACCATAAATGTAGATGTTCGAGTGGTTATGCTGCTGCAGTCCAGGTTACCCTCCATCCCCTCTTCCTAACAAGGCTTTTCTTATACCTCCATGTACTTCAACCTTTGGGATGCATGTCTATATGGTGTATTTGTTTTCAACTAGTACCATTGTTTTGCACTAAAGGTATGTTTTGCAAGCTTCTTATTTTGCCTTCTTAGTTTGGGGCACCTGACATCTGGGGCAAGAAAAACTGAAGAAAATGGCATCGGCTGCCTCTTTTATACCCCTGCCGCACTGACGTCAGGGAAGAAGTGACGACAACCGACGCCGGACCAAGGCTTTGGAATTCAGGCTGACTGCGGGACCGCCAGATGGCAGGATAACCCAAGTGTGATGACTGCAGCAGCATAACCACTCGAACATCTACATTTATGGTAGGTACAAAACTGTACTTTTGTGTCCTATTCTACACCTAGGAAGGACCATAAGATTTCCAAGATAACCTTGTCCAAGTGGGTATCCGATTGTATTCCACATAGCTTGCTACACTTCACCTGATAGATTCTTGACCACAAGACCAAAAACACACTTAGTCAGAGCTCAGGTCATGTCTTGTATCTTTCTTTGTAACTATTCAATAGAAGAGATTACAGAGTCTGCTGCTTGGCCATCTTTGTATACCTTTGACAAACATTATAGAACTGTATCCAGAGCTCAGGCTACCTTTAGTGCAACCTCCTTCAGAGGTTTGTTAGCATAGGCCATCCTAAGTCAGCCAGGGACTCTCTTCCTTGATTTTCAGTGCCCAAACAGGACCAGAAAATTGCATGTACTTCCCCAAACATTAAATTAATCTGGTCTCTCACTGAGCACTGGAACAATCCACTCATCTTACCTCTCCTAAATTGTCTTTTTTTATGAGAAACCTGTAAAGAAACCTTTGTTTTGTTCCTTACTTTGGCTTTGTTATGATGATAAAGGGCTTGTTAGGCCTTCCCTCAGTCTGTAGACCCCAGGCAGGACTAGGGATTTATAGATCAGGGAGAAGCTCAAGCTTGTGAGGAGCTCGTTGCCAGGTAGACTAGACTGTGAAGGTGACTAGTCCATTGGTTTCCAGTGTCTGGGCAGAGGCCAGTTAAATCTAAATTTCTGATAAATGCATGGCTTGTGCTTTTACCTCAAGAAATGCAGATGCTGATATTTTTATTGCTTCTAATGTATTCTTTTTTTTTTCTCTCTTTTGCAGCCTTACCCCAAAAGGATTGAGTCCAGCTTTGTCACCAGCATTGCAGAGGCTAGTAAACAGGACCACTAGTAAGTTCACAGACAAAGCCCTGCGAGCCAGCTATACTCCATCACCAGTGTATCCTGTAACGCCTGGTTACAAAGCACTAGCACAGCCAAGGACACCAACTGGTACCCCAGACTCTAGAACTGTCAGTAGCACCCCAGTAGCACAGGACTCTGCCTCCATTACTGACAACCTTTTACAATTACCCAAGAGAAAGAAAGCATCAGATTTTTTCTGATTTGTTTTAATATAGGGTTAAAAGTCGAATTTTTCCTCTGCGGCTCGTGATCTGCAGATTTTGTGAGAGTACCATTTTGGGTCTGTTCTCTTGGGCAAGTTTGGGAACTGTACCTGGCTTAAAGGGAGTGCATTTCTAAGTTAGTATGCGGAACTGCATTTAACTAATGAATTTCAGATCACCACCTCTCCAGGAAAGTTTGTACTCTGAAGAACCATGCAGTGAAAAATGTTACACAAGCTGTAACTCGTTCATTTTTTGCAATAGTGCTAAAACTTGAAATAGAGATTTTATGTCTGACTGTTATAGTACATTGCATAATTACTTTCTGAACTGTAGAACAGCAGTGTATTCTAGCTGTCCTTGACTTTTTTGGAAAAAAGCTGAGCTGCTGATATGATTGTGAATCACTGATGTAACCTGTTTTAGGTGTTATTGTACAGATTAGAAGTTCATTGCTGTCAAGATAGTGAATCCCTGCAGTGTTTGAGTAAGGCAGCGTGACAAATGATAGAACTTTGGCTTCTGTGAATGCCATTTTCTGAGTGTACTCATGGAAAACAACAAAATGGTTTAGTTACATTGTGCTGCAGAAGTGCTGCCAGGTCGATCTGGAGATCAGCAATGAGCTCTAAATATTTTTCCAGCAGCCCTCACTCAGCCTTCAGTTGTACTCCCAACATCGGCAGCTAAGAAAAGATGGCAAGTATTTGATGACTACAGCAAACAGCAGTACTGTGCTTAGTAATAAGCAATTTTAAGTTGAAGAGTTGATTGAATGCTTTGTCTGAGATGCTGTGATGCCATTTCCCTTAAAATGCATGCATATGTTTCCAGCTTTATCTGTTATTGAAGTGCATATAGACTGCAGCAGATGCATATAGACTACAGCAGATGTTGTAAATGTTGAAGTTGCTGAATAGCTGTTCGGAATATTTTTGTTCACATTAACTTGTTGATGGCAGAAGAAGTTTTTTTTTCATTTTAAGTTGCTGATTAGTTGGTAGAGGTATTTTTGTGCACTTTAAGTTGTAGAATAACTAACCAAAGTGGTTTAACTCCTGTACAGCTGTTCTTACTAAGGAGTTGTAGCAGTTTTTGTAGGGCTGGAACATCCAACTGACTACAAGAAGAGCTTTTAAGTAACTTAATTTTTGTTTCCCTGCTGCTGTTCCCATTTGCATGCATAGTGCGTGTGTGGATGGGGAAGCTGTTCCACTAAACCCCAGACTGGTGATGTTGTGTTACACTAAGGGTTCTCCCTAGTTGAGGAAGTATCAGCAACCCCTCCTTCCCCAGTGCCAGTTTGTTTTATGCTTCCTAACTGCCACTCCCAGCTTTGACAGTGTCAGTAAGCACCAACTTCTGTTGTTGGAGCCTGAGAGAACTGCTCTGCACACAGTCCTTCCCCACCCAAGATGGGTATACCCGTTTAGCTTTGTTTGTCATCAAGCATCTGAGTCACTAATTTTAAATTGTCACCTGGGCTGTAGTATTCAGGTCTTCATTGCATATGTTAATTATTGTAATGTTTACTTGCATTTCAGAAGTACAAAAACATGCACAGCCCAAGCTGCATTGTGCTGTGATCATAGGAGATTAACAGTCCTAGAGCCTTTTTAACCCTAGCCATTCATGCCCCAGTTTTCCACTTATCAGTGCCCAAGGACTAGAGCGGCTGTGATATATGCCTGCCCTTGGCCTTATGGGCATAGGCATGAAGCTAGGGGGTGACTTTGCAACTTCCCATCCATTGGTCTAAATAGCATTTGAATAGAATTGGGGAAGAGCTGTGATTCACATTAACAGGATGTATGTTCCAGAGAGTGGGTAATACTTGAGACACATACTGATCTCTCCAGCATTTTTTGTTTGTCACAGATGAGGTTTAGATCCTTAGGTTGGGTAATGCTAGTGCTCTTTGTTTTGCAGATTTGTAGCAGATCCATCAGGGCTGGATTAGAGAATGCCTTGTAGGTTAGGCATAGATTGCCCCCTCAGTAGTCTCTAGGAGGCTGAGTACAGGGAGAGGGCTTTGAGGTGTTCCACATAGGACATGTTATTTAAGCCCTGTATTCTTCTACCGAAGAACCTTTGTGGCCATTCCAGATTTTGCGAATGCTTGGTCAGGTGCATGCCAGAGGGTGCATTGTACTTGATTATTGGTCCAGTGAGGGTTGCGTATAGTGAGACTATGATCTCCTGAGAGATCTGGGTGCCATGCCCTTATTTATAAGCTGGACACATAGAAGAATTTTCTCACCATCATGGACACATGGTGATCAAAGTTCAGATTACTGTCAACCTGTATTCCCAAGTCCCTTACCATTGGGTCTACTCTTTTGGAGTGTTTTCAGTATTGTAATTTGTAGGGGTGGTTGTCTTTCGAAAAGGTGTAATTATGCATTTTTTTGGCATTGAGCTTTATGCTATGGCTGTGGCACCAGTTATTGGTCTGTATCAGACCCTCCTGGATGATGTCTGCATCTTAGGGGGAGATTCAGTGATTGCATCCATTCTGCAGTCATCAGCAAACGTGGTCAGCCAAAGACCCTGTACATTTTCCTTGACTTCAGAGAAGTATATTCCAAACAGGAGCGATACCAGTACTGAGCCCTGTGGGACATAACTAGTATCAGGTCTCTTGGTGGAGGTGGATTATCCCACCCTAATTTCATGTGTCGTATCTGCGAGCCCTTTGGCTGTCCATTGCGTGACAGAGGGAGTCTTGCCTAAATTTGAGTTTGTTTATAATAACTGAGTGAGATATTGTGTCAGATGCCTTTGCCATGTTGCGATGAGCAGTATGTGCCATTTTGCCCTTGTCCATGGCTCTAATGACCACTTCAAGAAGTCTACCAGATTTACTAAGCATGTCTTGCCCTTGACCAAACCAAACTGAGATGAGTCCAGTGTTTGAAGATTTCCTGTATCTTTGTTTTACAATGGTAATTGTTTCTACGGCTTTGCATATAAGGCTAGTCAGTCTTACGGATTTGTAGGTCCCAGGGTCTGTTGATGGGTCCCCCTTTGTGTAGAGGAATGACCATTGCAGTACTCCATTCACTAGGAATGAAGCCTGTTTGGAGTCTGTGGTTAAGTAGAGATTCTAGTGGGCCTGACAGGTCGAGTTTCAAGCTGTTTAGGAAGCATCCTGGGGTATTATCAGAACTCATTGATGCAGTATGTTTTAGCTTTGGAGAGTGCAGAGAGGGCCTGTTCTTTAGTGATATTTGGGGGAGAAATAGTAGAGGGTATTTCCTGGGGGGGGGGGTAGGTAACTGGGTGGGATGGTGGGGAGTGAAATTGGAGCTAAATTTATTGAACAGCGAATTTGCTAAATCATCTGGTTCATTATAGGGAGTTCCATTTACAATTGTTCCCCTGTGTCATTAGCTTAATGGTTAGAGGAGTGTCTTGGTGATGTAGAGGACTTAGGTTTGAGGCCTAGCTGCAGCAAGATCTTCTTTGGGGTTGGAGATTAGCACAGTGGTTAAGGTGTTTACCTCATGAAAAAGAGATACAGATTTGACTCTCACTAAGGGGAATTGGCTAGGCTTAAAATGGCCCATAGAAGTGGCTACCCTAGCACTTAACTATGAACCTTAAGGTTGTCTACATAACTGAAAAATGTCTTATGGTTATCTTTAGCTTGGGAAGCTGTTGCCTCGAAGTTGGCTTTGGTGGACTTGATTAGTCCCGAGTTTTTGTTGAAACTGATAAGGGAGTTTTTGCCTTTGGGCATAGTTCTTTTTTGTACAGGTCTTCTTTCTTTTGTTGTACAACCTTTTTATACTGGGGATCCATCAGGCATGCTTGTTTGTAGAATCTGTCCTTAGTTTGTTAGGGTTTGGTAGTGCTGTTTCTGTGCTGCTGTTTACATGCTTTTTATAGTTTCTCTAAAAACTTCCCCATAGGCCACATTGTTCTCTGAGTTTGGGGGATTTGAAATTTAACTGTACCATTACTTAATAGGTAGTAAAGATTATGGGAGTTCAGGCTTTATATTTATTTCAAGGGTGACTGCTTTTGGTCTTATCTGACCAGTGAGGTAATTTCACTAGGGGGAGGGGGGTGCAACATTCCCTCGTATTTGTGAGTGCCAGATCCAGGATATTTACATCCCTAGTGGATGTGCAGACTAGTTGTCCCAGAGTGTTTGCATTGACAAAATCCAGGAATTTGTGAGCCTGCATGTTAGTGGTTGTGTGTGTATCCCAGTTTGTAGTGTTGGGCTGACTCCAGTACATTCAGGAACATGATGTGATTATCCTGGGTCATGGCAAGGATATGTTGTGGGGCTTTCCCAAAGGTTTGTTGGGCATGGACTACTGACGTTTGTCATATTGTTTGACAAGTCTTGAAGTGTGCTTGCTTTGTATGTGAATTGATGCACCTCCTTCTCCTCTTGTTCCTTCCTGTGATGTAGCTGGTCTAAATGTGAGGAAGGCATTATAGCCTTGCATTGCCAGAGTGCATTCTGTGACTTTAAACCATGTCTCAGTAATTGCACAGATGTCAACACACTCTAGGATGAGAAACGCTTCCAGGGAGTGGAGCTTCTTGTTGAGACTCCTAGCTGTGGAAGCTGACAGCACTTTGTCAGAAAGGAAAAGAAGAATAAACCTAAAAAGCATCACTGGGGTCACAGCACTTTGATGGAATGTTGTGGCTAAGTGAAGGAAGTAAACATTAGTACAGAATGATGCAAGATTTATTTATGATGAGCATGGGTGGCAGATGGGTGAGGGCACATTGTAATGCAGAATATGGGTGCTGGCAGGCTTGTGTTTTATTTATGTTGGATGGTGGCATAATGTAAACTCCGGTGTGATTAAGCAGTACACCATGACAGGGAGTGAATGACTCTCATATTATTCTTGGTGCGGGGACAACATTGTTTGGTCATGGTGGTCTGAATGACCGGAGTAGAAGCACCTATTTTTAAGTGCATGAACTGCTGCAACCCCTTTATGATATATTACTGTTACACAGTATATTACTTTAAAAAGAAATCTCTTGCTTTTTAAAATAATGCTGTTGTGTAACATAGACTGCTTTCCTTACCCGTCTCTGAGCTGATACATGTCACCATGGATGACTTTAACATGTACTTCACATGTGCACATAAGTGAACGTGTAGATGCATTCTCAGGACATTCAAATGCTGCTGTTTGAGTTACTGGGAGCCTGACAGTAGAATGAGAAAAATGGGCGAGGTCTTTAATGCATTGGGCAGGTGACTTCTTTGAATAAGGGGCCTACTTTTTAAGGCATTGTATTTCGCAGGGATTAAAACTAGTGTTTTAGGTCTGTTTCGCCAGTTAACATAGATTAAGTATGACAGGAGTTACTTTAACAGTGTTCAGTGACAAAGATCTATGTTACTTTACTGCTAAACTCTATCATTGGAAATGCTAGATTTCACTTTGCAGAATGCAGTGCCGTACACTTCAGTGGTAGGTGAAAATCTGTCCACTGTAACTGTCAATAACTTGACTTAACTGCATAAATAAGTGCTTTGTGCTCTCTTTGCGTATTTACTTCTTACTATGTGGTAAACTGTAATCACAACATTCAGTTTCAAATAACCTGGTGACAGTTCATAGGAGATTAGTAGGGTAACGGCAATAGGGCCCTTACAAGCCTAGCCAGTATAACCTGATTTTACCCAATATGTGCCCCCTAGGGGCAAGAGGATGACATGGATTTGTGCCTGTGCATTGGTTATGTTACATATTGCCCCTGTCCATAAGGGACATAGGCACTACCCTGGGTGTGACTCTGTGATTCCCCCCTCCATTGATCCAAGTTATGTTTGAAGAGGGCCAGGGAAGTGCTCTACTTAATGTGAATAGGATGCCTGTTCCAAAGAAGGTGCAACCTCTGAGAGACACATCTGTCTGTCCAGCGTGTTTTGTTTGAGTCGCTGACTAAGTTTAGATCCCTAGATTTGATGATCCTGATGCTGTTTGACTTGCAGATGTGTAGCAGTTCCATCAGGACTGGACTTGTTAAGCGCCTTGTAGATCAGGCATAGGTTACCCCTTACTAGTCAGTAAGAGATGGATTAAAGAGATAGGGATTTTAGTCTAGCCACATAGTTCATGTTATTTACACCCTGTAATTTTTTTAAGAGGAATGTCTGAGGTTGCTCCAGCTGCTGTATGTGCTGAGCCAAATACATATTTATTTTATTTTGCATTTGTTTACTGGGAAAGTCCAACTGGGCAGAAACCGATTTTCAGCTGAGGCCCGGGGAGAAAAGCTCCAACATAGTAACAATACATAAACCTAGACATAGTGGTGAATTTTATACAGTGGTAAGAGCCATAACATAAATATTGTAATTAAAGAAATAATACACTAAATATTAAAACAGAAATTGGCACAGTTTGTCTGATCTAGCAACAATAAAAATATCTGAAGAAGAGTGAAAGACAAGCCATATGTTTTACAGTAGGTAATAGACTATAGTGTAAATGTTTACAGTTAGGAATAACAAAGAAAGTATTAAAGTAAGTATGTTATTACATAATCACGAACTATTCAGTAATAGTAAAAAAGAGAAAAGAGAAGTGAGAATGGAGGTCAGAAAGAGAACTTGTACAGGAAAGCAGGAAAATGTACATTTTATTTGAAGGTAACATTTACTGTCTGTTAATAGGATGTTACTATGTAGTTATGTATATCAGTAGATAGGTAGGGGAAGGGAAAAATGTTACTATGGTATTTCTATAAGTAGGGGAGAAATAGTAGTAGCTGATCTAATTTAGCCTGGACTGTTACATGAGCAAAACCATATGTCAGATAAGTAACTTTTAAGTAGTTTGTTTTAAATTGAGTGGGGTTGATAGTTGATCTAATAGAGTGAGGAAGTGTATTCCAGGTTTTGCTTTCTGATAGTTATATTGAGAGTCATTTGCAGTATTTGTAGCTTTGGTAACCTGTAATAATGATTTATTTTTTGAGCGAAGTATACGTTTTTTAGGATAGAGTTATAGTATATTTAGGAGATCTGGAATTTTCTCAAGCTGATAAAGTAATGTATGAGCCATGGTTAATTGATAAAAAGCTAAATGTTGTGGTAGTTCAAGCCAGGGGAGTTTTTTAAGCGAGGCAGTGGTATGTCCTGTGTGTAGAGTCTGTGGTAAATGCTGCTATTTTGTTATAGCATGTTTCTAGTTTGTCTACATGCCAAATGGCACACTGTAGGCGATTGTTGGTCTAATGAGGGCTGAGTACAATGGGATTAAATTTCCTTGGATCTGAATGCCATACCTTTACTTACAATTTTACCACATAAAATAATTTCCTTATCACTGTGGACACATGACAAATGTCAAAGTTCAGGCTGCTGTTTATCTGCATACCTAGATCTCTCACCTCTGAGTCCACTCTAAGGGGTGTTCTATTGATGTAATTTGCAGGGGTATTTGACTTCTCAGGTGGTATGATAATGCATATTTTTGCATTTATTTTTGGGCCATGGTTCTGGCACCAGTAATTTGTCTGATCTAGACCCTTCTGAAGGATATCTACATTGTTGCAGGATTCAAGTGATTTCCCCCTTGCATTTGTTGGCAAACTTTGTCATCCAGAGGACTTCCACATTTGCCTTAACTTCAGAGAAGTATATTCTGAACAGGAGTGGTCCCAGTACTGAGCACTGTGGCACACCACTAGTAACTGGCCTCTTGATGGATCTGGATTCACCCACTTTAACTACGTGTCCTGTCCTTGAGCCAATTGGCTATCTGTCTGGTGACGTAAGGATTTATGCCCAGTTTTATGAGTTTATTTAAAATACCTAAGTGAGGAATTGTCAAATGGCTTGGTCATGTCGAGGTAGGAGGTATGTACTGTTTTACTCTCATCCATGGCCTTGACTTTTTCAAAGAAATCCACAAGATTCATTAGGCATGACCCACCCTTGTCAAAGGCAGATTGAGTTGGGTCCAACATTTGGAGGTCTCCCATGTCATTGTTTATCACAGCCATGATTATTCATTCCATGGGGTGTGTCACATGCTAGCTGTAAACCTTTCCAGCACATGTACAGGAGTAATCTCATTTACATCTTTATAAGTTTAGCACCAGGGTAAGAGTAAAGTTAATTTACATTTAGTAACAGATGTGAACGAATTGTAACTATATTTTTTGTTAAATGTGTAAGTTATACAAAATGTCAGCAAAAAATGTTAAGTTTGTGATAAGTTTTGCACATTGTAATTGTTGAAGTGAAGAAACATGTCGAAATCTTTTTTTTATTACTTGTAAAGTAAAAGTGTCTAACTGCAAAACAGAAACAATTGGAAAACTATGTCAGCATCACACACTTACCTATGATGAATGGTGTTTAATTTATGTTTAATGTTAGGTTCTGCTTAACAAAAAATCATGCTTAAACTTTTTAAAAAAAATTCTACACATTTGACAGTTTTTTTCCATGTTACAGTAATGAAATGTGGTTGTAAAATTGTCTCATGTCTCTGCTTTTAACCTTTGGCTATGCCCTTGCAACAAGATGTTTAGTACACTTTTAAAATTACAGATGAATGTGTATAGGAACTCCTGTGGCACAGAATGATCAAGCACTTTCATACAGCACAGCCAACCTAAATTTGATTGGTGGTTTTGAGTAGCTCGTGGAGCTAGCTAGAGAACATGGATATACTAATTCTGGAGGAGTAGAGGAGGGGGGGAAGCTATCCACACTGTTCCACTATCCCTCAAAGGAGGTGTGATGATGCAGATGTGTGGCCTGGGTCTGGGCTTACCAAGTCAGTGCCTAGTGATTGCCGTCAGTGTGGGTTTGGCATTGTAAGCTTCTGATATGATGTGGGTTACATTTTTCCCTGCCCAGTGATGGGATTAAGCCTTTACAAAATTTGTCGCTTATTCTTCTCTTGCATACAAATAATGAGAAGGCTTGGGTTTTTTTTCGGATGCTTTAATATACAGAAACACATCAGGATGGATTGCAGTGTCTATAAATACGAATGGACTAACAGACAGAGGTTACATACATACATGTTCACATCTCAACAGCTAACTACAAAATGGCAGTCTGACTTGCACGTGCTTAATATTTATGTACTTGTGCAAGCCCTAGGATAGCTTTTTAAAGGTATATACATAATCAATGATCTGCATCCTGCCTCTTAGAAAGACTGCCCTTAAAGAAAACAGTGGTGGAGTTAGACATGCATTACTGTGTACATTAGAAACAAAACATAATGCTCATATCTATTGCAAGGTTTAGATATTCGAACGTATCTTGTACCATAATAGTCGGGATGAAAATCAGCAACTGGGACAATCTGCAGTGCACAACTCCTATCAGGAACGTTTGGATTCGTCACAGAAACAGGAATGTCCTTTGGAACTTTCTCTTGAATTGGAACACCGGACAATTCACTCTGAGATAAAAAGTCTGTCTCACAGGCTTTCTGCTGTGGTATAGGCTCAGACACCGGTCTCAAATGTTTCCGATTCCGTCTGAAGATTGCTTCTTCTGATTCTATAATGTATGATCTTGGCTGTGGACCAGTATTCTTCACGACACCGATCCGATCATAACCTTTGGATGTTTGCATCCTTACCACCTCTCCTTTTCAGAATGGATTGAGCGGTCTGCTGATCTTATCATAGGACCTCTAGGATAGGCATTTTTTCAACAGATCGAGAAGCACAACCAATATACAGCAGTAAATAGTTCTCGTTGAGTGTAAATTTCGCAATCAGGTCAGAAACAAATTTCAGGCACTAAACCTTGCTCAGCACTATTTCTTTCATATAATATGAAAAAGGGCATACAGAACACTCTAAACGATATTCGCATAAACCAATATGTACAATACTGAAAAGTTTTCGAATTACTATGGAAAATGTTTGAAATAAAGTCCAAATTGCAGAAAACTAATAAAGTAAAGGAAAATAACATTTTTAGAAAGCATATGTACTTTCGTATTAAGCAAAGATATCCGAGTTTTCAGACATGTATAGTGATGTTCATCAAATTACACTGCTGCAGTCATTACACTTTGGTTATCCTGCCATCAGGCGGTCCCGTAGTCGGCCAGAGTTCCAAAGTCTTGGTCTGGCGTCAGCTGCTGTCGCTTCTTCCCTGACGTCAGTGCGCCAGGGGTATATAAGATGCATCCGATGTCATTTTCTTCAGTCTTTCTTGCCATGCGGTGCCCGAAGCAGAAGCAGTTCGCAAGTGCCGGCTGACTCCTGAGATTTTCGAAGTCGAATTTCAGATCCAAAGTCTTCAATAAAGCTAAGTACCCCGTTGGGGAAACTTTTTTCTTGCCTCAGACCGATGTCAGAAAAAGTTAATAATTGTATTTCTTGTGGGAAGCAAATACCTCATAAGGACTTCCACTCTTACTGTATTCTATGCCTAGGCCCTGATCACGACGTCAGTAGTTGTCGGTTTTGTGCTAGATGTAACAAACACACTATAAAAAGGCATTTTGATTTTGCTTTACACTACTTTGGCCGAAGGTTTGATTATACTATGCCGTCGGATCAACCGATGACCGCAGTTCTGAAAAAACGCAAAGGCAAGGATAAAGACAGTTATCCGAGGTCCAAAACCAACGACAAAACCTCTTCTAGGCCAGTCGCCGGTTCTCAGTGAGGCGCTTTTGCAGCCCCTGACACCCGCTACCTCAGAGCCACAGGCCGCCTCCGACTCCCACGTGTAGACAACTAGGCCTCTGGAAACTCAAGGTATTGGGCCTACGGAAAATAATCTCTCAGATGGGTCCGGAGCCGCTGAGCAGGCATTGGCTTTTGAGGGTGTTTTCAGACCTTCACAACTTACCATTAAAGCTACAGCCAAGACAAAAGTATCATTAAAGGCAAAGAAGCAAGTACAGCATTCTCCTGGATAGTCCTCCATGCCTAAGAAACAGATGCTTAAAATGGCCGAAGACCTCATTACTCTAATCAGGGGTTCCCATCCCCCTCCTGAGAAAAGGCCTAGGCAGGATACAGACTATGATTCCTCTGATCAGGTTTCCATTTCCTCTGATTCCTCTTCAGACCAGGAATACTCTCTACCCCCCTATGAGGACTCTGATGCTGAAGAATCTATCCTTTCAGTCTCTCCTCCTGAGGATTTTTCTTTTGGGAAAACTTTACATACCATGAGGAAGAATTTCCATTGGGAAAGTCAGGATTATTCAGAATCCAAGAAACGTCTCAGGGATTTCCTCAGCACAGGCCCCTGGCTATTCCGCCTGTGCTAGATATTGTGGATGATGTGTTCTCTGAATCCAGCTTATCTCCTGATTCTTTGCCCCCTGCACCAGCTAAGTCAGTTAGGTATTATAGAGTCCCTGACTCTCACAAGTTTCTTTATAAAAACCCTTTTGCTGATCCAGAAACTATTTCCCAGGGTCCAAAAGGGGGTTAAGGCTTCCATTGCAAAAAATCCAGTACCCTCTGACAGAGATTCCAGAGCTTTGGATAGATGAGGGAAGAAAGTTTACACTTCTGCAACTTTAGCAGTAAGGGCTTTAAATTGCCAGTTTCACATGCTTAAGTACCAACAATATTTAATGGCTCAGTTAAAACAGAGAATGCTTGCAAGCTCAGAAGCTCCTGACTGTAAAGAAATGCAGGATTTATTGCATGCAGTTGAACAGGTGGGAAAACATACTCTGCAATGTGGTTTTGATTCTTTAGAAGCCTCTTGTAGAGCTGCAGTTACAGGTTCTGTGATTCGAAGACATGCTTGGTTAAAAGAACAGAGTTTACCTGATCATGTTAAAGCAAAATTATTGGATGCTGCTTTACAGCATGATACCTTGTTTGGTGTTGAGGCAGAAGAGGTGTTAAAGAAAATGGAGGATAAAGTTAAATCTATGCAAACAGTCAAGGATTTCTTACATGTACAGCCACCTCTATTTAGCAGAAATTAGCCAACAAAGAATTGGTCCTTTCCAGTGTCAAGCCACAGAGAGGCAGATACAGATGCCCAAGAGGCAGATCTCTACCCCAAGGCTCTAACAGACAACGACAATGGGGCACCTCAACCCCAAAAGGAGGTGAGGACAAGTCTCAACCTTACAGGAAACAGTCCCAATGACTTCCCCCTTCGTACGCCAAGCACTTCCCTTTTGGCAGGCCCCTTAGGGGGAAAACTAGCACTTTTTTCTCAAAACTGGCAAACAATCACCCAAGACAAATGGGTTCTGAATATTGTGTCTCAAGTTTACAGGTTCCACTTTCATACTTTACCAAGGCTAAAAGGAATGCCAGACCTGCCACAAAATCAATGGGCAGAGACACAAAAACAAATTTCAGCCCTCATGGACATGAGAGCTATTCAAAAAGTACCACAACAGGAATAAGGACAAGGATTTTACTCAAGACTCTTCCTGGTCCCCAGAAAGGACAAAACCTGGAGGCCCATATTAGACCTTTCAATTCTAAATATTTACCTGGATATTCCGAAATTCAAAATGTTGACATTACAGCAGCTTCTACCCATGCTGGGCAAGAAGGCTTGGCTTGTTACTCTGGACCTCAGAGGCATACCTGCATGTCCCTATCAGACAAAATTGCAGAAGATACCTCAGATTCAAAGCTGGTACAATGCACTACCAATTCTCTGCACTGCTCTTTGGCTTATCTACTGCGCCCAGGGTCTTTAAAAAGTGCCTGGCATCAGTAATTGCATTTTGCAGACAAAAAGGAATTCAAATATATCCATACCTGGATGACTGCCTCATTCAAGCAGAGACAAAGGACATTTTTCTACAGCATCTGGCGTTTGTAAAAAGGTTGCTAATTTCTCTAGGGTACACAGTAAATGAAAAGAAGTCAAAATTAGTGCCCTCACAACAGATTATATTCCTGGGTGCCATCTTAAATACAACGGCCCAGATGGCTTATCTCACGCCAGACAAACAAGTTCAACTAACTCAATATTTTCAATTACTGGCAAAAAAGTGCCATCTCCCTGCAAAAAAAATTCTGGAGGCCCTGGGATTCATGGCATCCTGCATACTACTAATACCACATGCCAGACTGCATATGAGGAAATTACAGTGGTACCTAAAAAGTGTTTGGACTCAACACTCTCACAGTTTAGAAGCAGTAATACCAATGATTCCCTGCCTACAACAGGAGTTTTGATGGTGGGCACAGGCATGTCACCTAAACAAGGGTCATCCTTTTACCCTACCCACAGCCAGGCAGACTCTAACAGATGCTTCAGATTACGCCTGGGGAGTACACATGGCAGGAAAATGCATTCAGGGCCAGTGGACCACAGACCAGATGCATCTTCACATCAGTCAAAAAGAGATGTTGGCTGTTCAAAATGCCCTAACAGCTTTCAAGGACCTTCTGCATCCAGGACAATTATAATTAAAGAAGCAACACCACAGTAATGTGGTACATAAACAAGCAAGGGGGCACTCATTCTTATCCCCTATGCAGGCAAGCCATGACCTTGTGGAACACAGCTCTAACTTATCAAGTTCATCTGCAAGCACAATTCCTGCCAGGAAAGAAAAGTACTCTGGCAGACGATCTCAGCAGAAACATCATGGACCCTCATGAATGGAAATTGAATCCACAAATCTTCAGCATGGTAATGCAAAAATGGGGATGCCCAGACATAGATCTTTTTGCCTCCCCACTGAATTGCCAACTACAAAAATTCTGCACAAGGACTTATCACACACAAGCATGGAAAGTGGACGCTCTCTTGTTCAGCTGGAAAAGCCTAAAAGTTTATGCCTTCCCACCACTGCCTCTCCTCTCAAAGGTACTCCTAAAAGCCAGACAAGAAAAACCACAAATGATCCTGATTGCTCCAGACTGGCCACGCCAGCACTGGTACCCAATTTTAAAGAACTTAGCTCAAGGCCCACCGTGGATTTTGCCTCAAATTCCACACCTTCTGACTCAACAAAACAATCAGATCCTGCACGGTCAGCTCAAAACCCTAAACCTGGCTGCATGGCAGATTCATTAGTCAAACAGGCAACACCTCTCTCTAAAGCTGTTATGGATGTCATTTTGGAGGCCAGGAGGCCTAGCACCAGGAAAGCTTACTCAGAAAAATGGAAGAGATTCTGCGCCTGGAACCAGGCTCAAAGCCTTGACCCTCTTGTCCCAAACATTCCTCAGATTTTACAATACTTAACTGAGATGCTGCACAAAGGCCTATCCTCATCAATTAAGATCCACGCCTCTGCCATTTCAGCACATTACAACACAGATCCTCCTTTATTCTCTCATCCCTTGCTAAAGCAGTACCTCAGGGGGGCTAAAAACATAAGACCACCCCGGAGAGCACCAACACCAACTTGGGACCTCAATTTCGTTTTGGAAAAACTGACCCTGCCACCTTTTGAGCCAGCCAATACAGCCGATCTAAAATTTTTATCATGAAAAACAGCTCTGCTCCTGGCAGTAACTTCAGCACGAAGAGTCTTAGAGCTACAGGCATTAATGGCAGTGGAACCTTTTATAATTTTTCATCAGGACAGGGTTTCTTTAAGGACAAACCCTACTTTTATGCCAAAGGTGGTATCTAGTGTGGCTCTTAACCAAACCATCCATTTGCCAACCGTTTATCCAAACCCCCAGAATAAAGGGGAGAAACTTCTGCACTCTTTGGACATACACAGGCAGCTACTTCTACTACAGCTTCTACTTGGACAAAACAAAAGCTTACAGGAAAACTGAGCAACTGTTTGTAGC
Organism: Protopterus annectens; assembly: GCF_019279795.1. NCBI lineage: Eukaryota > Metazoa > Chordata > Ceratodontiformes > Protopteridae > Protopterus > Protopterus annectens. The sequence goes on from NC_056733.1 coordinate 736,198,000, forward strand.
ATATGTTGCAGGATTACAGGGCAAGGCTATCTCAAAGCAGACTATATCTAAATGGATAGGACACTGTATTTGTTACTGCTACGCACAGCATGGAAAATCAGTCCCTAATAACATCAGGTCACATTCCACCAGGGCAACAGCCACTTCAACAGCCTTTCTCAGAGGAGTACCAACCAAGGAAATTTTGGAGGCTGCAACTTGGAGTTCAGTGCACACCTTTACCAAGCATTACCACTTGCCTCTTTACTCTAAATCCAGAGCAGGATTTGCCACTGCAGTTCTGCAGGGCCTCATAGCCAATCCTAACTCTTTATAGACCAGCCACCCAACCTTAGCTTTGGGATTCTACCCAAGTGTAATGACTGCAGCAGTGTAACACGATGAACATAGTACAGTTTTGTACCTACCATAAATGTAGATGTTCGAGTGTTCACACTGCTGCAGTCCAGGTTACCCTCCATCCCCTCTGAACTAGCTGGACTTATCTATATCTTTCTATCCTATACAACCTTTGTGGTGTATTTGCTTGTAACTGAAGGTATTGTTTTTATTTTCTATGTATATTTTTTACTAGCAATATGTATTGCCTACCTACTTGGGGGCACCTGACATCTGGGGCAAGAAAAACTGAAGAAAATGGCGTTGGATGCATCTTATATACCCCTGGCGCACTGACGCCAGGGAAGAAGCGACAGCAACTGACATCGGACCAAGACTTTGGAACTGGCCGACTACGGGACCGCCTGACGGCAGGATAACCCAAGTGTAATGACTGCAGCAGTGTGAACACGCAAACGTCTACATTTATGGTTTGTGCAGTGTTACAGTAAAGCTATTTCGCAAAGTGCACGGCCAGTACAGGGCATATTTCACACAGTACAGCCATTACAAGGCATATTTCACAAAGTAAAGTATTTTGAAGAGTTTATTGTACATTTGGATGTTACAAGATAGAACAGTTAGTTCGTACATAATTACAAGGGCCATCTTTTCAGTGTGTTTTTATATACTTTGTGGGCATGGCAGACAGATTTTGAAAACCCAGTGCACTTGTGTTTGACAGTAGTATTTGTGAGAACTGGAGAGTGTTTGAGTAAGAGTACGACATTTTCATACAGACTGCATAAAGATGACTACAGAGGCATTTATTCTACTTAATTTAGCTGGGTCAGAAGCTTTTGAAAGGGAATGCTCATTTATTTGTTTTACATTTGTTGACTGGGATAGTCATGACTGGATACATGTCCATTTTCAGCGGAGGCACGGGGAGAAAAGCTCCAGACATACAAACAGAAAAATGTATTAAACAAGCAAAGCACTGTTACATATATACTTCACAGGATATGATACATAGAATTTAACATATTAAATTTGATATGTTATAGTCCCTCTAATAGGAAGCATTCGTGATGTAACCAAAAGTCCTCGTTAGCACTTGTTTATATTGTGAGAGCTATGTCATTATGTATGCACTCGCTGTCTATACTGGAGAGGGGGAAACCACCATGTACAGGCTGAGTCAAGGGAGGACACTGAGTGCATAAAATGTAAATTTAGAGAAATGTGTAACCCCCAGAAAATTTAATTGAAAGGCACTTATTTTACACAAGGCATCAAAATCCTGGTGAAACCTTTGCAGCATGTATAACTAACGTGAGAAATAAAATGTGGAGATTTGGTGACTTAAGGGATGAGATGATAAAAGACAGACGTGTGTGCTATAAAAGGTAATTAAATTATGTCCTCACATTTCAAACAATCGAAACAGTAGAGATTATTAAAAAAGTATGAAAGACAAACTCTTCAGCACAAGCTGTTTTTATAGTGGTACTATTCTTTAGGTTCTAGGTCTTAAACCAAATTTTATAAGTCACAGTAAACACAGTAATTATTACATGTGTAATATTTTGTAAACAACTTTTAATATCTCAGCAACCACTGAAGCCACACGCACACAGTCAACAGCATTTTATTCATGTAGCCTAGAGCTTTCATATGAGGCTGAGTAGTCTTGTCTGTTACTTGGTTGTTGAGATATTTAGAAAAATATATCTGCATAAATGAATATCTTAAAAATAGTTAACATCTTTTTACCTGCACTAGACAGAGGTCAAATATTAATACAGTTGTTTGCCATTGTTTAAGCTTTAAGGTGAAGTCTTTTAAAACCTTGTACACAGCATGTTTTTGGAATTATTGATCAAATGTAAACAAGCAATATTTGATGCCTAGAGGCATTAGTAGGGGTTAACTGCAGATGCAGCTGGAGGTGTCACTCGGATGTAATGAGTTAACCCGCTTATTTTTGCATTATATAGTCACACTGCCATCTGCTTTTATCCTCTCTGAATTTCTTTCTATATGCTTCAGGTGTCACTTAAGTGCATTCAGATAAACATTGTTTGACTATTGATGAAGTTAAGCAATGTACACAATTCATTTTTTATGCAGCTTGCATAGCCTTACTCATGAGCAGAGAGGTTAAAAACCTCACTTAACATCCTAGGTCAGTTTAGTGTTGATTAATATCAATTTCCCAAATTGTCCAAGTCATTCCTCTCTTTATACTACATAAAATAATTTGGTACTGACCTTGCCAGATAGCCCCCCCCTCCCCGTACTTGCATGCCTTTGGTGAAGGATATTATTTTTGTACTAGTGCAACTTTTCCCTTTCTTCTGCTTGCCATTGCTGGTTTTGTCCCTCAAGCATTTTTCTGTTTTCTCTCTCAAGCTCCAGACTCAGTTCTGTCTCCAGTTGCTGTAATTCCAACTAGGTTTTGAGACTGTCTGAGAATGAGTTGCCACTACCTTTTCCCTGCTGCATGTTTTACACCTAAAGCACCTGCCTGGCTGTATCCAGATTTACTGGGCTGTATTCCAGTTTCACAGAATGCTGCTGTAGTGTCCTCCCAGGACATACTGGCATGTGAAATTCCCTTAGTTTTGCACTTAGCTTATGACACTAACATTTTGGTATAGTCTTCAGAGCTCATTTCTGCTCTTTTCCTTAACTGCTATGTATCATACAGCAGTTATTTTATTTATACCTCTGACGATTTTCCGTATGACTGCAGTGGTGCAGACCTTTGGTGATAAAACTGCTTGGCAGGCTAAATAAATCCACTTGCAGTATCCCACCACCGTCAGAAAATGCAAATGTAAGAAAGTGGGCAGGGGCCACTGCACTCTTTGCTCCACTTCCCATCATTATTATTATTTTAATTTAAAAATCTTATGACTACCAGGGGGAGTACAGTCCCTTGAGTTGCACCACTGGTACCAAATTAAAATATAAAAAGGCTCATGGTTATGAACTTGCTAAAAAACTTTCCGAGTGCAACATGGCCACAAGAGCATGCAGGAAATATGCACTGTTGTCCTGGATGTGAGCCTTACACCATCCACACCAATGCATAGACTTCACACCAAGTGCCCCATCAAGCATTCTTTGTCCTAGCTCCCCAGACATCTTTCTGACCACTCTCTGGATTTCCATGTTTTCAAGTGCTCAACTAACCACATCTCTGGATTTCCATATTTTCAAGTGCTCAACTAACCATAGTAGCTTTCTTTAAATGGAGTTAGATTCACACACACACAGATATACAGACAAGTCTAGTAATATTTTCCGACACTAGAGTCTTCTGTTCTGGCCCAAGAAGCAGACTGTCACCATCTCAGATTACCAGGCTGAGGACATCTCTGTTAATGTTTCACTCTTGTTATAAGACAAGTAATCACAAACACAGATGATAGTGTATTGCAGGGCAGTCTGGCTAGTTAGAGATGGATGCTAGCAGCTTTTCACCATCAGCAATAAATACACTCATTAATAAGTAAACAAATGACCAGCCACAAGCTTTTTAAAAGTGAGTAAATAAAAAATACTAAAGAATTAATTTAGCATTACAGATAACTCCTGATATGCAGAGAAATATAAAACTGCACAAGGAAACAGAAAAGTATTTGAATAAATAAATTTCATGAAGTAAGAACAGATATCTGTCTATAGCTAGACTGATGTCCTTCAAGGATGCATCTGCAGTCCTTACAAATGGGGTTGTCCTGTCGTCAGGCAGCCCTTAGGTCGGCCGGATTCCAAAGTCTGGGTCTGGCCTCGGCTGGTGTCGCACTTCACCCGACGTCATAGCTGCAGTTATTCGGGTATAAAGGCATCAGCCGACGCCATTTTCCCCAGTCTTTCTTGCCGCGTGGCACCCGAAGCAGAAGCTGTTCGCAAGTGCCGGTCGGTCAGAACCAGAGATTACTACTACCGAATACTTCTACTACTACCGAAGACTTCTAAAAAGCTAAGTACCCCGTTGGGGACTCTTTCTTGCCTCAGCCGATGTCAGAAAAAGTGAATAACTGTTTAAATTGTGGGAAACAAATACCTTATAAAGATTTCCACTCTTACTGCTTACCTTGCTTAGGCCCAGACCACGACGTAGCAGCTTGTCTAGCCTGTGCTTCTTTCAACCGACGAACGCTTAGACGTCGGTCTGAATTTGCTGAAGAGTTTTTCGGCTCCGCTTTTGCTTACATTATGCCGTCGGATACTCCGACTACGCAAATTTCTAAAAAACGCAAGGAAAAGGACCGACACTCGCGGTCCGCGGTTTCGGCCAAAACCGCAGTTAAGCCAACCGCGAGTGTCTCGGTTTCGGCTGAAACCGAGTCCACGGTTCTTCCTTCGGCCGAAAGCTTGCCACTTACCGAGGCCTCATCCAGCTTGGCTGAATCTGCTACTGAAATCCCACCTGCTCCTGCAGGTTCACAGGATTTATCAGATACTATCCCTTTGGATATTTCTACCCCTGCACATGGAGCTGCTAGGCCTCCTGCATCCATGTCGATTAAGGCCTTTGCCAGGGCTAAAGCAGCAAAGACTACCAAAACTGTGCCTGCTAAGACCCCCTCTCACAGGTCCAGTTCTAGTTCACAAATGCTTAGTCTAGCAGAGGATCTCATTTCCTTGATCCGGGGATCCCAAACACATCCAGACAGGGCCTCTCACCCACCTCCAGAGAAGAGGACTAGAGTAGAGCCCCCTGAGCCAGTTTCTTCAGATGGCTCCTCTGATGAATCAGATAATTCAGACCCTCCAGAGGCCCCTTTTTCTCCTTAGGAGGACTCTGATGCAGAAGAGTCCATTCCTTCTGCCTCTCCGCCTGAGGAATTTTTTTTTGGGGAAACCATGCATGCTATGAGGGAACAATTTCAATGGCAGGGCCAGGATTTTTCAGACTCTAGGAAAAGGCTTAGAACCTTTTTGCATTTGCCACAGCATAGGCCTTTAGCCATTCCTCCAGTACTTACTGTTGTGGATGATGCTTTTAATGATGCTTGTACTGCTCCTGATTCTCTTCCTCCGGCCCCTGCTAAGCCCGATAGGTACTACAGGGTTCCGGACACACATTATCATTTGTATAAGGCCCCTTTTGCAGATCCGAAACTATCTCCCAGGGACCCAAGGCTGTAGCAGCTACCTCTACCAAAACCCCTCCCCTCTGAAAGGGAATCTAGGGCCTTAGAGAGATGAGGTAAAAAAGTTTACACTTCTGCTACTCTTTCAGCTAGGGCCTTGAACTGTCAATTCCACATGATCCAATATCAAGAATTTATGTTAGACCAGTTAACTAAAAAGCTGTCCTCGGATGAACCATTAGACAAAAAATCTGTTCAAGAAATGGTACATAACATTCAGCAGGTCAGTAACCATTCCTTAAAATGCGGCTATGATGCACTGGAGGCTTCCTTTAGATCAGCCATGACTGGCACAGTGATCAGAAGACATGCATGGTTAAAAGAGCAGGCCTTACCAGATCATGTTAAATCAAAACTACTGGATGCTCCCATGGACAAGATCAATTTGTTTGACTCTCCCGCACAACAGGTGCTGAAGAAGATGGAAGAGAAGGCAAAATCTGTCCAGACAGTCAAAGATTTCTTACAGGTCCAACCTCCAAGGTTTAGCAGGAATTGGCCCTCCAAGAATTGGTCCTTTCCAAACACCTCCAAAGCTCAGAGAGGCAGGAATAGGCGCTCAAGAGGCAGGGCTCAATCCAGAGGTGCCTACAGGGGACGTCAGTGGCAGGCTAGCAACCAGCGAGGTACAGCCACAGATACAGCCACCACCACAACTACAGGACAATCACAGTGACTTGGCTCTAGCACCGCCTACCAGGGAACAACTAGAAGCACCCTTAGGCGGAAAGCTAGCCTTATTTTCAGTAAACTGGCATTACATCACAGGAGACAAGTGGATTTTGCAGACAATAGACCAAGGTTACAGGTTTCACTTCCATACTCTACCAAGGAAGAGAGGAATGCCAAACCTACCTCCAAATCAAAAGGCAGAAGCTCTAAAGCAAATAACTCACTTACTAAGGATGAGAGCTGTAGAAAAGGTACCATCTATGGAGCAAGGACAAGGATTTTACTCCAGGCTCTTCCTGGTACCAAGAAAAGAAAACCAATGGAGACCTATTCTCGACCTGTCCGCTTTAAACACATACCTCATTGTCCCAAAATTCAAAATGCTGACCCTACAGCAGCTTCTTCCCATGTTGGGCAAGGAGTCTTGCCTGGTAACTCTAGATCTCAAGGAGGCATACCTGCACGTCCCCATACGACCAAATTGCAGAAGATACCTCAGATTTCTTGCAGGATCAGAGCATTATCAATTCTCAGCATTGCCCTTTGGCTTATCTACTGTGCCCAGAGTGTTCACGAAATGCCTGGCATCAGTAATTGCTCATTGCAGGCTTCAGGGAATTCAAATCTACCCTTACCTGGACGACTGCCTGTTACAAGCGGACAACAAAAACAAACTAGCAGAAGACTTAAAAAGGGTCACTTATCTACTGCAAGCCCTGGGATACACAGTCAATATAAAAAAGTCAAGGCTGATACCATCCCAAAGGATAACCTTTTTGGGTGCAGAGCTGGACACATCACAACAAATGGCATTTCTAACAGTAGAAAAACAGGAGCAACTCCATCTCTACTTCTTGGCATTAACAAAACAGAACCAGCTAACAGCAAGAAAAGTCCTGCAAGCCTTGGGTTTCATGGCATCCTGCATAATTTTGGTTCCACATGCCAGACTGCATATGAGAAAGTTACAGTGGTATCTAAGGAATTTATGGTCTCAGCACAAGCACAGCCTAGAAACCCAAATTCCAATAATCCCATGCCTGAAGCAAGAATTCAAATGGTGGGCTCAGGCCTGTCAATCAAACAAAGGACTGCCCTTCCACAGCACTCAACCAAGCCAGACCATCACAACGGACGCCTCAGACCTCGGTTGGGGGCGCACATGCTGGACAAGTGCATACAAGGCTTATGGACTCAAGACCAGCTGCACCTACACATAAATCAAAAGGAAATGCTGGCAGTAAAACTGGCAATTCAGACATTCAGACCATTTCTTCGACAAGGTCAACTGTTGATAAGGACAGACAACACCACAGTTATGTGGTACATCAACAAACAGGGAGGCACACATTCGTACCCTCTATGCCGGATGGCAATGGAACTCTGGAATGTGGCCCTGAGCCTCAACATTCAGTTACAAGCAATTTTGTGCCAGGAAAAGAAAACATACTAGCAGACATACTAAGCAGAACTACCACGGATGCCCACGAATGGATGCTGCATCCGGACATATTCAAAACCATTACAAGAAAATGGGGACTACCAGAAATAGACTTATTTGCATCCCCACGCAATCACCAACTGAAGAAATTCTGCACAAGGACGTACCACCCATTTGCTTGGAAAGTGGACTCCCTATCTTTCAGTTGGAAAAACCTGACAGCATATGCATTCCCACCACTTCCTTTGATGCACAAGGTGCTATTGAAGATTAAAGAAGACCGTCCAAGGATCATCCTGATAGCTCCAGACTGGCCAAGGCAACATTGGTACCCATTACTGAGGAGCATGTCTCGGGAACAAATATGGCCTCTACCACTGGTTCCCTTACTGTTAACACAGAACAACTACAACACCCTGCATCCAAACCTGAAAACACTGCAGCTGACTGCCTGGAACATTGCATAAGACCAAATAACCCAAGTTTATCCCAAAGGGTTAAAGACATTATCTTGGAGGCTCGCAGACCCTCAACAAGAAAAAAATTATTCAGCAAAATGGAAAGGATATCACATTTGGAGTACTGCAAAAGGAGAAAATGTGTCACTGGTAAACATAGCCAACATCCTGGAATACTTGGCAGAGCTCTACCACAACGGCCTGTCCTATTCTTCCATTAAGATTCATGCATCAGCTATTTCAGCAGAATACAACTTGGATCCTCCAGTCTTCTCACATCCTCTGCTCAGGCAGTTTCTGAGAGGAATTAAAAATGTAAAACCACCTAGGAAGCCACCATTGCCAGCATGGGACTTGAACTTTGTGCTAGAAAAGTTGACACTCCCCCTTTCGAACCAGCAGCAACAGCAGAATTACAATACTTATGGAAAACTGCTTTCCTGCTTGCAATCACTTCAGCAAGAAGGGTATCTGAGCTACAGGCATTAATGGCAGTTCAGCCCTTCCTGATCTTCCATCAAGATAGAGTGTCCATGAGAACAAATCCTACTTATATGCCAAAGGTGGTCTCCAGGGTATCTTTAAACCAAGCTATCCACCTACCTACATTCTTCCCCAACCCACAGAACAGGGGAGAAAGACTGTTGCATACCTTGGATGTACATAGACAATTGCGTTACTACCTGGACAGGACCAAGGGCAATAGAAAAACTGACCAGCTACTGGTAGCATATGCAACAGGAATGGAAGGAAAAGCAATTTCAAAACAGACAATCTCTAAGTGGATAGGAAATTGCATTAGATTTTGTTACGCCTACCATGGGAAGAAAACTCCAGAAAACATCAGGCCTCACTCTACAAGGGCTACAGCCACTACCACAGCTTTTCTACGAGGAGTGGCTACCAAAGACATTTTAGAGGCTGCTACTTGGAGCTCCGTGCATACATTTGCCAAGCATTATAATTTACCTTTATACTCCAGATCCCGAGCAGGTTTTGCCACTGCTGTTTTGCAAGGGATCTTATCTACACCATAATCTTATTTCTCCTCCTCCCCCAGTCTGGCTATGGTATTCTACCCATTTGTAAGGACTGCAGATGCATCCTTGAAGGACCAAATAACCCAAGTTTATCCCAAAGGGTTAAAGACATTATCTTGGAGGCTCGCAGACCCTCAACAAGAAAAAAATTATTCAGCAAAATGGAAAGGATATCACATTTGGAGTACTGCAAACTGTAGTTTTGTACCTACCATAAATGTAGATGTCCGATAGGCATGCATCTGCAGTCAGGATTACCCACCCTCCTTCCCCTCTGTGGTACTCCTAGGGTATTTGCCCATCTTGTAGCTAGCTGGGGGAATCTATTATGGTGTATTTGTTTGTATATATGTACATACATGCTTATTTTTTGTTTGCTCTCTACTATTTGGAACCATTTGCATTTATCCAAATTTAGCCTTCCTAGAGGGCACCTGGCATCTGGGGCAAGAAACACTGAGGAAAATGGCGTTGGCTGATGCCTTTATACCCGAATAACTGCAGCTGTGACGTCGGGTGAAGTGCGACACCAGCCGAGGCCAGACCCAGACTTTGGAATCCGGCCGACCGAAGGGCTGCCTGACGACAGGACAACCCCATTTGTAAGGACTGCAGATGCATGCCTATCGGACATCTACATTTATGGTAGGTGCAAAACTGTACTTTCTATTTGTTATCTGAAAGAATTATGAAAGTGTAGAGATGTGTAAAGAACAACCACACAGATCCAAACTGCAATGTAGATGTTCATCGTGCATACAGCTGCAGTAATCACAGATGGGTTCTCTGCCGTCAGGCGGTCCGTCGGTCAGCCGAATTCCAAAGTCTTGGTCCGGAGTCAGTTGTCGCTTTCTCTTCTGACGTCAGTGAGGCCAGAGTATATAAGACACAGCCGACGCCATGTTCTTCAGTCTTTTCTGCCTCGCGGTGCCCGAAGCAGAAGCAGTTCGCAAGTGCCGGTCGGCCAGCTCCTGAATTACGAATATTTTGGAAACCGAAGTCTTCATTAAAGCTAAGTACCCCGTTGGGGAAACTTTTCTTGCCTCAGACCGATGTCAGAAAAGTTAATAATTGTATTTCTTGTGGGAAGCAAATACCGTATAAGGATTTCCATTCCCTCTGCATACCTTGTTTGGGCCCAGACCATGACGTCTCGGGCTGTCGCTTTTGCACTACCTTCAATAAACGCACTATTAAGCGTCGGGCGGAGTTCGCCCAGCACTACTTTGGTAAAGCTTTTGATTATAAAATGTCGTTGGACACTCCGACTACCGTTTTGTCCAAAAAACGCAAGGAAAAGGACCGACACGCGAGGCCCGTGGTCCCCCCCGACACCACGCCAAAATAGGCTACACGTGGTCCGGTTCTCAGCGAGACGCCTTTGCAGTCCCTGACTACCGACGACACTCCTTTGGCGGTGTCCTCTGTACCCGAGACCGCTGGGTCCTTGGCCCTTTCCCAGACTACAACCGAAGCCTCTGCTAATGTTGAGCCTACTAATGTGGACAGGTCCACCTCCACCCATGGTGTATTTAGGCCCTCATCTTCTTTTTCAATTAAGGCCTTTACTAAATCCAAAGCAGCCAGGCATCCCACGAGGCCTGTTGCACAGGGCCCATCTCCAGGTCCCATGCCTAAAAAACAGATGCTTAAAATGGCTGAAGATTTAATTACTCTTATCAGAGGTTCTCAACCCCCTCCAGACAAGAGACCCAGAGTGGAGGAAGATTCTCCCTCTTCTGATCAGGGATCCATTTTATCAAAACATTCTGATGCAGAGGAACACTCTTACTCTCCTTTTGAGGATTCGGATGCAGAACAGTCCATTCCGTCTGTATCCCCTCCTGAGGATTTTTCCTTTGGGGAAACCTTACACACATTGAGGGAACACTTTCATTGGGAAGGCCAAGACTTTTCAGATTCCAAGAAAAGACTTAGGGAATTTCTTTTGTTACTTCAACACAGACCTCTGGCTATACCCCCTGTTTTGGACATACTGGATAATGTCTATTCGGAGGCTTGTCTTAACCCGGATTCTCTGCCTCCTGCACCATTCAAACCTGATAGGTATTACAGAGTACCCAGCTCTCACCAATTTCTCTTCAAAAGCCATAATGCTAACCCTGAAACCATTTCACAAGGCCCCAAGGGATTGAAGGCCTCCACTGCCAAAAATCCACTTCCTGCAGAAAGGGAATCAAGATCTTTAGAAAGGTGGGGTAAAAAGGTATATACCTCGGCCACCCTAGCCATGAGGGCTTTAAATTGTCAGTTTCATATGCTTAAATATCAACAGTTCCTGTTATCACAATTAAGGAACAAAATGTCTCAACCTGAACAACCAGATTTAAAGGAGTTACAGGATATGATGCATAGTGCAGAACAAGTGGGTAAACACACCTTACAATGTGGTTATGATGCCCTAGAGGCCTCAAGTAGAGCGGCAGCTACAGGATCAGTCATTCGCAGACATGCCTGGCTTAGGGAACAAAATTTACCTGATCGTGTGAAAGCTAAACTTCTAGATGCTCCTTTACAAAAGGATGTGCTGTTTGGTACTAATGCTGAGGAGATACTACGGAAAATGGAAGAAAAAGCCAAATCTATGCAAACTGTCAAAGCTTTCTTACAGGTCCAACCACCACGTTTTAGCAGAAATTGGCCTTCAAAAAAATAGTCCTTTCCAGCCACAGACAAGCCCCAAAGAGGTAGATACAGACGCACAAGGGGCAGAGGGCAATCACAAGGATCATATAGAGGCCAACAATGGCAAACTCCAGCACCAAGAGGTGGCGAAGACAGTGCACAACAGTACAGGAAGGCAAACCCAATGACTCCCTCATTTCCATGCCAAACATGTCTCAGCTGGCAGCACCTTTGGGGGGAAACTAGCATTATTTGCAAGCAATTGGCATATTGTCACAACAGACAAATGTATCCTGGACATTATAAACAGAGGCTACAAATTTCAATTTCACACTCTTCCAAAAATGAGAGGCATGCCAAACCTGCCACAAAATCAAAGGGCAGAGGCACAACTGCAAATTTCAAAGCTCATAAGCATGAGAGCTATTCAAGAGGTACCTACTCTCCAACAAGGTCAAGGTTTTTATTCAAGACTTTTTCTGGTACCAAGGAAAGGAACCGACTGGAGACCCATTTTGGACTTATCCATCCTAAACACATTTCTACTCGTACCAAAATTCAAGATGCTCACATTACTGCAGCTTCTTCCCATGCTGGGCAAGGAGTTTTGGCTGGTAACATTGGACCTCAAGGAGGCATGCCTGCATGTCCCAATCAGACAAAGCTGCAGAAGATACCTCAGATTTCTTGCAGGTTCAATCCACTATCAATTCTCTGCATTGCCCTTTGGCTTATCTACTGCGCCCAGAGTATTCACAAAGTGCCTGGCATCAGTGATGGCCTACTACAGACTTCAAAGGATACAAATTTACCCTTATCTGGACGACTGCCTGATCCAAGCGGACAGCAAGAACATACTTCTGGAACATCTGGCATATGTGACACGGTTACTGCTTTCTCTGGGATATACAATCAACAAAGAGAAATCAAGGTTAACACCATCTCAGAAAATAACTTTCCTGGGTGCCAACTTGGACACAAACACCCAGATGGCCTACCTTACACCAGAAAAACAGGGGCAACTATCTCAGTACTTCAAAATACTAGCAAAAAGCACCAGGCTTACTGCAAGGAAAATCCTGCAGGCTCTGGGATTCATGGCATCTTGCATTCTTTTAACCCCATTTGCAATGCTGCATATGAGGAAACTTCAATGGTACCTAAAAAACCTATGGTCTCAACACAGTCACAGTTTGGAAACAATAATACCAATAATTCCATGTTTGCAAAAGGAATTTCTATGGTGGGCCCAAGCATGTCAAGCAAACACAGGCCTCCCATTCTGCAAGCCTCAAGCAAAGCAAGTCATAACCACAGACGCCTCAGACCTACGCCTGGGGGGCGCACATGACGGACAGGTGCATTCAGGGCAAATGGTCCCAAAAAGAAAAGCACCTTCACATCAATCAAAAAGAAATGCTAGCAGTAATAAATGCAATTACAGCTTTCAAGGACTTCCTGCATCCAGGACAATTACTGATAAGAACAGACAACACCACGGTAATGTGGTACAAACAAGGAGGAACACATTCATACCCGTTGTGCAGACTAGCCATGACTCTTTGGAACTTGGCTCTGGAAAGACAAATCGAACTTCAAGCACAGTACTTGCCAGGATTGGAAAACACTCTGGCAGGCAATCTAAGCAGAAAAATGACAGATCCACACGAATGGAAGTTACATCCTCAGGTGTTTGCAGAAATAATCCAAGCATGGGGGAAGCCAGACATAGATCTTTTTGCCTCCCACAGGAATCATCAATTGGAAAAGTTTTGTTCAAAGAACTTTCACCCAAAGGCCTGGAGAGTGGACGCCCTTTCATTCAGTTGGACAGCATGGACAGTTTATGCATTCCCACCTCTGCCTCTTCTGCCCAAGGTGCTTTTGAAAGCAAGAACAGACAAACCGAAGATGATACTGATTGCTCCAGATTGGCCAAGGCAACACTGGTACCCACTCCTGAGGAGCCTAACACATACTCCTCCCTGGTCCCTGCCTCTAATGCCTCTTCTGCTGACTCAGCACAGCTACAAAACTCTTCACAGTCAGCTGAAAACACTCAATCTCGCTGCATGGAAAATTCCTTAACACCACAACAGACCCTACTCTCCAAGGAGGTGCAGGATGTCATTTTGGAGGCCAGAAGGCCAGCTACTAGAAAAGCTTACTCCGCAAAATGGAAGCAGTTTTGCTCTTGGAATGAAAAAAGAGGCCAGGATCATAGAAAACTGAACTTGCCTCAGGTATTACAGTACCTAGCGGAGCTATTGAACAGTAGACTTTCTTTTTCTTCCATAAAAATCCATGCCTCAGCCATTTCTGCAGAATTCAACACGGATCCTCCTTTATTTTCTCACCCACTCTTACGACAGTTCCTCAGAGGGGCTAAGAATATAAGACCACCAAGGAAACGACCAATACCAGCCTGGGATCTTAATTACATATTAGAAAAATTGACATTGCCTCCTTTTGAACCAGCTGCCTCAACAGATTTGCAATATTTGTCCTGGAAGACAGCCTTCCTTCTGGCCATCACTTCAGCCCATAGGGTTTCTGAACTACAGGCCCTCATGGCGGTGCAGCTCTTTCTCATTTTCCATCAGGACAGGGTTTCCCTTCATACCAACCCATCATTTATGCCTAAAGTGGTATCCAGGGTAGCTTTAAATCAAGCCATACACCTACCTACCTTTTACCCCAATCCTCAAAACAAAGGGGAAAGGCTGCTACACTCCTTAGACATTCATAGGCAGCTTCGTTATTATTTGGACAGAACAAAGACCTTCAGGAAATCAGAACAACTCTTTGTGTCCTATGCTGTAGGGGCTCAAGGGAAGCCAGTTACAAAACAGACTATTTCAAAGTGGATAGGCCACTGCATACGGTTTTGTTACTCCTATCATGGGAAATCTGTTCCTACAGGTATCAGATCACACTCCACCAGGGCCACAGCTACCTCTACCGCCTTCCTCAGAGGAGTTCCTACCAAAGATATTTTGGAGGCAGCCACTTGGAGTTCTGTACATACCTTCACAAAACACTACCATCTGCCTTTATATTCCAGAACAAGAGCAGGCTTTGCCACTGCTGTTTTGCAGGGCATTCTGGCTCAACCCAGTTCCTCCTAGTACCTACCACCCTGTGCATAGCTTTGGGACTCTACCCATCTGTGATTACTGCAGCTGTATGCACGATGAACATAGTACAGTTTTGTACCTACCATAAATGTAGATGTTCGAGTGCTAATACAGCTGCAGTACAGGTCCCCCCCTCCTTCCCCACTTGGTAAAGGCATGGGGCCTAACAACCTCTTCATACTACCTGACTGGGTTATCCTGCTATGTTTTATTTGCTTGCTACCACTGATTTTGGATTATATTGCATTGCTTGTATATGTATATAAGCATTATTTAGGTATTGCCTTCCTTCTGGGGGCACCTGACATCTGGGGCAAGAAAGACTGAAGAACATGGCGTCGGCTGTGTCTTATATACTCTGGCCTCACTGACATCAGAAGAGAAAGCGACGACAACCGACGCCGGACCAAGACTTTGGAATTCGGCCGACCGAGGGACCGCCTGATGGCAGAGAACCCATCTGTGATTACTGCAGCTGTATTAGCACTCGGACATCTACATTTATGGTAGGTTCAAAACTGTACTTTCTAACTCTTAATCTTTCTTTTGACTAGTATTTTTCCATACAGAAAACTACAGATGCAGCTGAGCAGAGTGCCACATTCACATAATAATGATTTTTTTCCTGACCTTAGGTAGCTGTCACCTTAATAGAATTATGTAATTGCTATTTTTTTTCCTGCTTCATGAAAAACAAACTTAATTGTCAATAGTCAGTCTGTAAATAAACACTAAAAATAAAAGTAAAAAAATGGCAATCTATAGGCTTAGCTGGAAACTTTATATTAAATAAATGTGAGCTATAAGACTTCATCAGACAAATTAAAATTCGGTGAAAAAACACATTTAAATGTTTACCCACAAGTCCATGTTCTGAAAATCAAAATAGCCAATCAAAATCCAATGTGTCTAGTATATAAGTGGACTGTAAAAGTAATGATATATTTTTGCAGTAAAACATTTGAGTTTTTAAATCCTGTTTTAAAACTGACTGGCGTGCATCCAAGAATTTGCTCTCACTTGCCATACATATTCATGACTGTCTTAATTTATTCTGCAGATTACCTCTCCTGGATCTCAGAATGACTTCTAACACACAAAACCTTTAAAAAGGTGACGTGCTGTGCTTAAACAAAACAATTTCTCTATTCTTCATTTTAATGCCCATAAATTCTTTAACTTCATACTCTAGAAATATGCCTAATGTTAAAACAAGATGTGTAGTCAGTAGTGTAAAGGTCCCTTTTTTGAGAATTACAGCAGTTTTACATGGGAAGCAAAAATGTAATTGCTTAGCCATGTCTTACAAGATCTGTAACTATTCATAGACCAAGAAGCTAAAGAAAAGAAAAAGTCAGTAATCCATAAGCTTTATTGAAAACCTTTATTAAAATAAAGGTGAGCACTTCCGCCTGGGTTTATACTTAAGTTCCACCACATTTTGCATTCATCTTTTTTAAATTTATGAAGCTATACATTACTTCACATTTGTCCCATATTTTCACGATGATGTGCATGGGACCCTGCCTCATGAACTGTGCAATTCTGTCCTGTGAGGTGGTAACCTACATCTTTCTTTCAGGATACTGTACCAATAAGTCATAATTTGAGGTTTATTGATCAGCAAAGTTGTGTTTTGGTCATTTTTTTTCCACTGCTGTAGTGTTGCCTATATATGCCAGTTCTGGCCTTGCTCCAACATAAACACAGATGTCTAGTTGTAAAATATATTGTATAAATCTGTAGTACATTACTTAGATAATTTTTCTTTAATGCTATACTAAGCATATCTTGGGATTTTGCATCAACATTTTATCTTTTGTTTAGTGGAAAGTCCATTACATGCAATGTTTCAGTGTTTAATATCACACTGCCCATATATCTTTCTGATTTCTTTTTGTGGTCTTTAAAATCTGGAGTAATTAAATTGCTCTGTCTAGACACTTTATTTTTTATTTATTTTTTTTTTTTTGGGGGGGGGGCAGTGCTTTATTCACTTTCAGTTTTCTTGCTGGAGTGCTTAGAAGAGCCTAATCAGTCCTGATCATTTTCTTCTGAGAAGTCTGGTTCTTCCGCTTCCTCAAATTCTGATGTATTTGTCTTATATGAACATTTGCCATTCTTTCTGTATAGCTTTCCAACTTCTTTTTAAATAACACATGGTGATGGTTAAGCTGTTTGACCAGTCACTACTGCTTTGAGATGTAAACTTACCAATGCCTTTTTTTTTACTCCATATCCAGCCTGTAAATCTGAAAGTCTCTTGCAGTTTCTGTCATATTAGTATTTAAGTTTCTGCTGATTTCTTTCTTTCTTTCTTTCTTGTGTATACTTTAATTTGTATTAATTTGCAGGCATCAATAATGTAATCAAAGTAGGCAATTTGCATTTCATCCTTATGTCCATAAACAGCTGTGCCAGTGAGAAACTAACATTACAATTAAGTATTTTGCCATTCCAAAATTGTGGAAGGACAGTTGTCATTGCTTTTTCTCAATAAAATTCTTCATAATTTAGGTAGTTCCTTTCACTATTCCTTTAGATTGTGGGCAGTGTGTACTGACTTTCATATCGCTTATGCATAAATGTGAATTCTTCTCTTTTGTATTGTGAACCTTTGTCAGATATTTTGACATTGGTTCTTTGTCTTGGGAATTTAAAATTTAGTACATAAATCACATACATTTGTTCCATCTGTCAGTTTGATTGTTTTAGGAAATCTTGTATAATAATCTACATTTATAAGAGCTATTGCTTCCTTGAAATGAATCAAGTTTGTGCTTGCTTGACTCCAGACTCTTCCTTTGGATTGCAGTTATAGTATGATTATTATATGGCACAGCCCTGCACTATTTCTTCTGATTGATTCATTATTCCTGGCAGGTACTTTACATATTTTGCTCTTTCTTTGCATGTTTTCTAGTCTCATTGATTTGTGTAATTGTTCAAGTATTTGATTTCACTATTGAACTATTGTGTTGATAGCTGTAACATTTAGCCTTGATACAATTTTATCTCTTCCTTGAAAGAAAATAAGACTGAGTTTTTTCCTCTTACTGATGAGTTTTGATGAGCACAACCTCTCACTGTATGACTTTTTTAGTAACTAATTATTTGATAAGAAGTGGTCTGTCAAATAACTTCCAGGATGGCTGCACACTGATCAACAGCTGAACTTCAGCTCTCTCATTGTGAAATAAATGAAATGGAGCGATAAGAGATAGGAATTCTGGCATTTTAAGTAAAATTTAGTTACCGGCTAGTAACTACACTGCCTGGATGCCAGCAAAGAAGACCCTTGGAGAACCTGAAAGAAAATAAGCTAGAAAAGGTGAAGAGAATACACTGATTAGGAAGAATCCTGCAGAAGAGATGGCTTCCAGTGATTAGAGGAACAAAATCAAATGGGCATGGAGCTGACTAAATAAATGAAACATTGAAGAACTCTATAAACTCGAATAGCAAAAGGCTGGAAAATGGAAGAAACTTTAAACAGCTATTCAGATGAACAGGTAAAACTGCAAAAAAACAGAGGTTGAAACGAAAAAGCTGGATGAGTATGAGACTGCTCAAGAAGAGCTGTTTCAAAAAAATGGCATAGAGGACAGAACATGCAGAGAAAACCTCAAGATTTTTTACTGTACAAGAGAAACTGGAAGGAACAGACTATTAATTTTATGAATGCCCAAATAAACAACTGGACAGGTATTCCATAGCAGGATTTAACTGAAAGTGCACATCAAGTATATGCTCCAAAACTGTCCATGAGAAAGCAGCCAAGACCTACATAAGTAAAGATGTAGTCATGCAAGTAGAAAGAGTTGATCCTTACAAAGTTGTGGCAGAAAGGCAAAGTATTAAAAATTTGAAACAGTAAAGTGTTTGTGGAAAATGATTATTCACTATACACTAGACACAAGAGAAGCAAATGCATCCTGTCAATCAGGGAATGCCGAGAGGCAGGTGTGAGATTCAAGATGCTGTATCCAGCTGTCTTAAGAATATTTTTTTTCCTAGTAAATTAAAGTATTTTTTTATTCAGAACAGGCTAAGGGGAAATACAAACTCTGTCCAACAAAAAGTGAGCCATCAAACAGAAGGGGACTCTGCTTATTTAATAGTAAAGCCCAGTGAGAGTCTTTGCCAGTGAAACCTTTTCCAATGCTACAAGGGAAAATGCTTTTGAGTCAGAAAAAAGCACAAGAGTTGATTAGAAGAATCAGGAGTACCTTGGACTTGAAAAGGAGTCTGAGGGTTGGGAGATTGACATGAACAGGCAGAAGACCGGAAACAAATTAGTGAACAAATACAAGATTGTAAAGCAGCTGTCATATTTCTGAAGTATGCCCTTACAAGAAAAAGTCACTGAGAAAGACTGGACTTTTGTTAAACTTATGGGAAACTGAAAGGCATATACCTCACTTCTTATCATTTATGTTTGGAAGGACACAAAAAGGGAAAACAAAGGAAAAATGAGTAACTGTAATTAAAACAATTTGTGTAAAACATTTCATGATATAAATTGCATGTTATATAGTAAAGCATTCTCAGTGATATGTGATAAAAAATACTAAAGCAAGTACCTTTTTAGTAAACCAAAAAGGACCGTAACCAGTGACACAGTATGGTAAAAGTTTCCTTTACTGATAGACAATAAAATGAAGCGCTTTTCGTCAGGTCAAATACCCAACTTCATCAGAATCTCCACACATTTCAAACCAACAGTTACATTTTTATATATATAGTGATTATGTTAACAATTACAACCTGAGAACCTAATAACTTCATTATCCAATCAAGTCCTTAAAGGGCTTACACCAAAATTGTAAAACATGATAACAATAAATACAAAAGAATAAAACTATCACCTTGGGCTTCTTAATTGTCAAATTAACATTAATGTACCTGTAAACTGTCCTGTTTGAAGGACAAGGCTGATAAGATAGAGGACAAGGTCCTAAGAAAGAGGGTTGTGCAGCCTCTTTTTCCAGGTGACAAACACTGTATCAAGTGCGACTTTGATGATGTGGATGCATCATGCAAGGTAGCAGCAACAAGGCCAGTCACTAGGAGACCTGCCTGACTGAGGTCTCAGTCCGTCAGATAATTTAGAGAGGAGCCTTTTTTGGAACATTGATAAACAAGGTGTTTAAGATGCTAGAGAAAAATAGAAGACTATGCAGTCTGTGGAAGAGCTGTTTCGTCTCTGTCAAATACATTTGCTTTTATTTTTTATCTTTTTGTTGATGGTGTAAACCACTGGGCATAACTGTCCCTTTTCAAGAATAACCTGGTAGCAATGTCTGGTTAAATGATTTGCTAAAAGTCACACAGTAGGCAGATAAAGTTGGAAAGAGTGAAACCTTATACCCTTGCCACAGGAGGCAGTTCATTAGCAACTCTGCACTTTAGTCTTCTGTGCTGCCAGTAGAAACTCCTATCAAGGTTTGGCTCTTCCACTGAAAACAAGTCCAAAGGTAAGCAGTGAAAAGGAAAGAAAGGCCATTTCAAGAGAAAATGGCAGGTTATTCCAATATGGCAGGAGTGGTATAAGCAGCTAAAGAAGAGAACTTTGGACTGGGAACTATTAAAATGAGTGATACCAGCAATTACTGTTAGCTGGTAGTGAAGCTTATGCAAGAAGTGCTTATGACCACCAAAACATCAATAACATAGGGAAAAATAGAGAAAAGTGATGCAAAAGGAAAGACTGCTGAAAAAGTCATAAGATGGTTGATTCCAGTGTGCGCTGCATGACCAGGAAAGCTGGTTGTAGATAAAAGCCGCAAGGAGATGAATCAGCCTGTTTGGGAACTAAAATTGACCAAATGCATTCAGGGATTTTTAAATTAAGTGGTTTCTTATCAGATTATATGGCCTCAAATAATAGAAGATTTTAGCAGATGTGCTCATCAGACATTTGGATGAACTGTCAGTATTGTAAGAGCATGAGAAAAAGTTGGAGGAAAAAGTACTTGAACAGCAGTTAAAAAGTTGAACAAATGATACAGTAATTGAACTGGAAGGCAGATCTTGAAGTGAAAATTTGAGGATTACAGAGGTGCCAGAACAGATGGAAAGGAGACAGCAGAACATTTTTGAGAAAATGTTTTAGTTCCTACACTGGGTTGGTCAGTTCAGATATTAAAATAGAAAGGGGCACCAAATGAATATTCCAAGAACTAGGAAGCAACTGAGACCCAGTATCATTACGTTGCAGTCCTTTCAGCTAAAATAAAAATAATTCCATTCCATTCTTTAAAAGAAAGTACTATTCGGAAAATAGTGTATGAAAGTTTATAGACGATGATTTTTCATTTTAGGCTGGAAAAAAAAAAGTAATGTATTTCTTTGATAAGCTTGAGTAAGCACTGAACCTTCATTTTAAGCTACTTTATTCACTTGTACTAAAAATGTATGATTCCAGACAGGCACTTTAAGAATTAACTAGAAAGAAGGAAGAGATGTGGTATAGTGGCAGTGTAAGAGGAATTGAGTGGCCATTCTACAAATTTAATGAAGCAGCATATGCCACTGGGTTAATTAGCCCCAAACCTCCTTCCTCTTTATTTACATATGAAGTTCCTCTTTTTACTGGGTTTAGTCTAGAGCCCCATATAAGTGAAAAAATACATATCTACAATAATTCCTTTTCAAATACTGTTGGCAACATGCAAGTATGTGTGTGTGTGTGTGTGTATATATATATATATATATATATATATATATATATATATATATATATATATATATATATATATATATATATATATATATATATACACACACACACACACTTGCTAAGTATGCTATTTTCCCGTCAGTACTGACTTTATCAAATAAGCTTTTTTTTCTGAGTGATAATTTACAAGTTCTCCTAGAAAGACTGGTTTGTTTTATTTCTTCTATTGGTTTTCCCATTGAATTGTACTTGCATCTTCATTCCCAAATTGTATACCTAACACAGAAATTTAATTCATTGTAAAATATGTACCCCCTTATCTTTACTACAGCACCTAAACCTTTACTTTTCTCTGTATTTAAAGCCATACCTATCATCTCTAGACACTCATTTGTGCAAATTTTATTTTTTGTAATTATTATAATGTCATCTCCATATATTAACAGAACTGAAATTCTTAACCCTTCAGGTGTTATATACTCCATTGCCTTCATTTTGTAATTTATTTCACATCCTATCATATTCATCTGGTTCCTATTAGAAGACTGAAGATGCATTCTTTCGAATGCATCTTGGTCAAACTTAAAAGACTGAAAAGGCAAAATATCGAAGCGGCTTTTAAGCAAATTATTTCCCTGGGAAAGAATTTGCTTGGCCGCTTTGTTACTTTGACATTTTTGGCACTGTAGTGTGGTCTTGGAGTTGGTATGTTTAAGTAGGGGGGTGGGGGGGTGCAGCCCCCTAATTAATGTAATGTTTAAAGTGTTCTCTTTTGTTTTTTTTTTGTTGGAACAGCAATTTTTTTTCCCTTGGAAAAATATCGCTGTTCTGACAGTTCAAAATTGAAAGCTTTCACTTACATAGGGTCGATTAATCACCTTTCACTTTTTTAAGCATTCGGTGATCTAATATATAGACCCTGTTCATCACTAATGCAAAGAGTATGCAACTCATTGGACATCCCATGTCTTACACCACTCTTCATATATACCTCTTTGCTTAACCAGTCATTGACAAGATTTTTACTTTATTATTACTATATGCTGGCATACCTAGTTCCCTACCTTTTTCACTTATATTCTTTCATTATGTCCAATTGTATCAAATGCCTAATTAAGGTCTATCATGATTTATGTTTCTTTTTTTCTATTCATAATATCATTCACCATTTCTCTATCATTAGTAATTCTTGACAACCCTTCCCCTTTATCCATAATATTTTCTATTTTGGTTTGAAATATTTTGTATTATTTTCATAAAGATCTTATAATCATTATCATTCCACACTATTGGTGTCCATTGTTTTATTGCCTTTCAGTTTCCTTATTCCACGTAAACTTAAGTTTTCCACTATAAAGTTTTTTTTTACATAAAACCTTCATGTGACCATACATTCAAAATCTTTGTGTGTGTGTACATTTTTTTTTGCAATACTTTACATTTTTATACATGTCATACCCAATTCCATCTGGTCTTGCAGCTGAATGTAGTTTACTTTCCTAATACTTTTGTCTAGCTCATTTATAGAAATCTCCTTGTCCAACTTTTTATTCTCTTTTTCTGTTAACTTTGTTACTTTCTGTTTTTTCACTACCTTCTTTTTTCTTTAAACATTTCTTGTATATATTATACTACACTTCATAATCTTTCCAAGTTCTTTCTATTCCTCCTTTTACATTTTTTTATTTCTGTCATTACACTTCATCTTCCTTTACTAATCTGCTTAAGCAGCTCAATAATTATCTTTTTGTAAAAATATATTTGCTTATATAACAATTCTTGCATTTTTCTTGATTTATTTCATATAATTCTTTTTCTATGTCAAATTACTTATCATTATGTTCTAAATCTTCCCATGCATTGTTGTATGTTATATTATATTTTTCTTTCTCTACATTTCTTGCGTCATATTGCCACAGTAAAAATGTTTTTTATATTTTCCTTAAATATCCACAAGTCAAGCCAATTTTTATAAAATGTTATTATATATGATATGCTCTTTCCATAACTGTATTACTAATTTCTTTTGTTATTCATTCCATGCTTTCTCAGTTATGCTTTTTATTCCTTTACCTATTTTTAAATATTCTTTGATGTTATGTAGTCCTATCTCGCTGTAATTCTTGCTGGATGGGTTCGAGCCGATATTCGGCTCCTACTTGGCCTATACTAAATCTCAAGAGCTTTTTACTGGCTTGGGGCTAGCCCCTATCCCATGGTGCCTCATGGCAATTCCCCAGATCTTGTTTGCCGCAAAAGCTTCAAGGTTGTGTCTTACTGGCTCATTGGCTAAGTAGAATAATTTTTTACTTATTTAGTCCTTTTTCTGTCATATATATATTAATAGTTTCTTCTGTATTGTGCTTCTGTTTTTTGAAAGTTTTCAACCCCTATTCACCCATTAGGACTGTACGGCTCATTTAAATTAGTGAGCCGTAGTGCCCATTTAAGTTAGAGGGCCTTTCCTCCGTGTGTGTGTGTGTGTGTGTGTGTGTGTGTGTGAATGTTATAAAAAAAATCTTTCTTCTTCCTTACACTTTTGTTTTTTAGTCTTTAGCTATGTCTAAAGATAAGGATCATTGCCCTTTGGGCTTCAAAAAATGTAACAGGTGTGCGCAGAAAATGTCTCTTACAGACAGCCACACCAGTTGCATATATTGTCTGGGCGAAGCCCATTTACAGGAACCTTGCACCTTCTGTCACACTTTTAGTACAAGAGTGTTAAACGAAAGGAAGAGAAAGCTTATTGACAAGGGGTCTCATGACCAGTTCCTTCCAGGAACAGCTGGAAGTTGGTCAGGCAGCTCCAAAAATTTCAAAGAGAAAATCATCAGCCCCGAATTCAGAGCAGACCAAAAAGTCTAAAGCGTCAGAACCAAGGAGTTCCGGTTCTGTCTCTGCTTCATCTTTGGTGCAGTCTATTCCATCGGTTCTGAAACAATCTTTGGTGCTGAAGATTTTGCCTGACATCAAGACTGTATCTCCTATTTTGAGATCTCCTATTTTGGAGAGAAGGAGGTCTTCAGTCTCCACCAGATCCTCCAGGCCCCTCTCAGATGAGGACATTGAGGGGGTGGTGAAGAGGTTTCTTTTGGATACAGGTTGGGCTAGAAAATTGACCCCCTCCAGACCCAAAGGTCTCAGAGCCATCCCCCAATACCAGTCACTGTTCCTCCTCGGACTGCTTCGCTCTTGGAGCCTATTACGTCAGCTTCCTCTGTCTTCGACCCTTCGGCTCTGGGGATTCAGCCTGTTTCCTCAGAGCCAATTACTCTATCCTCGATGGCTCAGTCTGGAGCTGAGGATTCTGGGAGCCAATGCTCTCCTGTTGACTCCGAGGGGGACAGTCACCCTGGGTTCTCTTCGGAACAAACCCTCCTTCTCGGAGCCTCGGCTCGACTCAGCTCGGCTCCCACTTCTGCTTCGGAGTCATTCCCTCTTGCTAGGAGTCGACCATCCACCCCTTCGGAGCGGAGGTCTTCTTCGCAGTGGGGAGAAAGGCTTTCAAAGCTATAGAGAAGGCTTTATCCTCTGTCAAAGCCATTCCTTTGGAACCTGTGTCCCACCAGCAGCAGGCAGCAACCTCCTCCCCCCTGCCACCCCACAGCATAGGGAACCAGAGGCCCAAGTAGCCCCCATTGGAGGCGCCCCCTCTTCAAGACCTCCCCCAGATTATCCCACTGGAGAGCTCCCTCGGAAGAGGTTATGTAAGAGGAAACATGTCGACTCCCCTATGTCTGTCACATCAGACACTGATTTAGAGGAATCGGAATGGTCCCCTAGATCTCCCTCTGAGGATGTCTCCTTCTCTGACATCCTAGAAATCCTTAGACAGAGGGGTGATTGGAAGACCTCTAACCCTATGGAGGATGAATCAGTGTATCTTGAGGCCTTTGGCTCCCGACCTTCCACCTCTTGGGTGACACCACCTTATGACCAACTTTTGGGGCTCTTTTCGTGGAAAGCATGGACCTCTCCAGATTCAGTGGAAGCCGTCCCAAGGAAGCCAAACAAATTTGACAGCATCTGAGGACAAGTCTTTCCTTAGCAAGGGAGTTCCAGTTGATGCTGTTGTGGTAGCAGCGGCCACCAAGAAGGAATTATATGAGATGTCTTCTAATATCCATCCTCCTAACAAGGAGTCCAGGACGATGGATAGGTATGGGAAGTGTACTTTTTCTTCAGCAGCATTCACACTAAGATCGCTGAATTACCTGACTCAGTTCACTAGTCTGCAGAGGGATCTCCTAAAAGAGTTATGAGATACCCCAAGGGTTCAGTAGCTCCGGGTTCCATGGACAAGGTTTCCGTGCAGCTCTCCACCCTTACTTTCATAGCTAACTTCTCCATGAGGCTGATCTCATATGCGGCAGATGGAGCAAGCAGG
The DNA here is from genome assembly GCF_019279795.1 of Protopterus annectens. Taxonomy (NCBI): domain Eukaryota; kingdom Metazoa; phylum Chordata; order Ceratodontiformes; family Protopteridae; genus Protopterus; species Protopterus annectens. Next base: position 736,223,952 of record NC_056733.1, read on the forward strand.
GCAGCCGCAGCTGGAATAGCCCTCAGGAGACATTTGTGGATGCGGCTTTGTAATTTTACAGAATCCTTCAAGTCTTCCTTCACTAACGTTCCCTTTGATGGTTCATCTCTTTTTGGACCCCAAGTGAAAGAGACTTTCACTAGGTGCGAGCAGGAAGGAAAAACCTTATCTGCCATTGGAGTCCGTTTCTCTCTCCCGTCCAGACCATATCCCAAGGGTAATACAGGAGGGAAAATGTGGTTCCACAAATCCCAAAAAGGTTTTCCTCCGGCACAAGGTCAGCCCTCCCCCAGGGGCAGAGGGGGAGGATATAATGGAAGATGCCACCCTCGCTGCAGAGGAGGTCTGTAACATCTGGGAGACAGAGAAGTTTTCTCTAATCGTCCCTTTCATCAACCCTGAGGGGTTACCCAACTGTCCGTCTTTGGAGGCAGTCGGGGTTGTGTATCGCTGTACCCAAGCGCCTGGCTAATTATCAAGATTGTTGGGTACACACAGTAATATCCAGAGGTTACCTGATTCCCTTTATTTCCGAACCCCCAACAAACTGGTCTCTTCCAGACGTACCGCCCATCCAACTAGACCGTGCAACATCAGAGGTCATCTCGTTGCTACAAAAAACAGTCATCTAAGAAGTCCCCACAGAGCAAGTAGGATCAGGAACTTGCTCTCAATTCTTTTTAGTTCCAAAAAAGACAGGGGACTGGAGATCAATTCTAGATCTCTCAGCAGGCTCAACAAGCATGTAAGAAAATCAAAGTTCCAAATGGTCACTGTACAGTCGATATTTCCCTTTATTGGGAAAGACAACTGGATGTGCTCAATCGATCTCCAGGATGCGTACTACCACATCAAAATGGACAGGCTCTTCAGGAGACACTCCCAGAGTGTTTACCAAATGCATGGCAGTGGTAACTGCTCACCTGAGATGTCAAGAATTCCAGGTGTTTCCGTACCTAGACAACTGGCTCCTTACTGCTACCACCAAGCATCAACTCATAAGGACCAGAGACGAGACTCTATCCTTGTGCGCCAGCCTAGGCATTACTCTCGTCTTGCAAAAGTCAATCTTATCTCCCTCGCAGCATATTGTATATCTAGGCTCAGAAATAGACACAACTACCATGTCAGGAAAGAGTGGAATCTCTACCCAGTCAGATCAGATCCTTATTAAACAAACAGAGTCCAGGCCAGAGTAGTACTTCAAGTCCTAGGGACTATGGCTTCCGCCATCTTATTAGTTCCTCTTGCTCATCTACATATGAGGATTCTCCAATGGATTCTGTTTGCACAATGGTCGATGCAAGACCTTCCATTATCTCACCAGATATTAATAACAAACACATGCAAAAGGGATCTGACATGGTGGTTGCACACGAAACAACTTGTCATAGGTCGTCCACTTGTTCCTCCCCAAGAGAAAGCAGTTTTGACCATGGACGCTTCCCAGATAGGGTGGGGGGGGGGCATTATCTGGGAAAGACAGTCCGATGTACTTGGCAAAATCACGAGAACCACTTACACATCAATGTTCTGGAGATGAGAGCGGTGCTATATGCATTGCAAGCACTTCACAGCTCCCACTGGTACGATTGCGATTCAGTCAGACAACATGTCTGTAGTGTGGTACGTAAACAAACAAGGGGGAACCAAGTCTTACCCACTTGGCAGAGAGGCCTTAAGAGTTTGGAAATGGGCGATGGATACTCAATGCTTCCTGATAGCAATGCATATCCCAGGGAAATCCCACGTAATAGCAGACAAACTCAGTTGAGCAGTTCTGATGCTTCACGAGTGGTCCCTGAATCCAATGGTTCCAAAAGAGATCTTTCACAAATGGGGCCAGCCTTGCTGTGATCTATTTGCCACTCACCTGAACACCAAATGCAGCAGCTACTTTGCCCTCATTCCCCATCTGGGGATGTCACCCAGGGATGCTCTAGTTCACGATTGGCCCCCGGGACTTCTCTGTGCCATTCCTCCCTTTCCACTCATACCCAAAGTAATACAGAAAGCAAGACAGTTGAGGAGTTCCTTGATCCTCATTGCTCCTTACTGGCCTCGACAAGTTTAGTTTCCTTTCCTGTGACCCTACCTTTTGGAGGAACCATGGATTCTGGATCCATCTCCAGATCTCCTTATTCATCAATCAGGACAGTTCCACCCCTCCATCCACACCCTCAAATTGACAGCTTGGCTGCTGCAATTCCACATATAGCCAGGTGCATTCCCTTATCTCCAACGGTCAAACACATCCTAATTTCATCCCATAAACCTTCCACCCAGAAACTATAGAGCTTAGATCCATATACAGCTCCTTTAGAATTCATTTTATCCTTCCTAACAACAAGTTTTCATGAAGGAGTGACAGCCACTACAGTTAGTTCAATTAGCTGCCATTTCCAATTCCCATTTTGGTTTCATGGGAAATCCAATCATGCAACACTCCCTCTGTAAAACCCTCTTAAAAGGAGTTCTTCTTGGCCCCCAATAAAACAACCTTTAGAACCCTGGGACTTAAATTTAGTCCTCTCATCTTTGATGTCTGCACACTTTGAACTATCCTCGTCATCAGACTTAAAGTTGTTATCATGGGAAACCCTGTTCTTGGTAGCTATAACATCGGCTAGGAGAGTCTCAAAACTTCAAGCCTTAACTATTCGATCTCCTTACATTATCTTTCACAAGGATAGAGTCTCTCTTAGGACAAACCCTTCCTTTCTCCCTAAGGTATGCTCAGAACACAACTTGAATACTACCATTGAGCTACCTGTGTTTTTTCCAAACCACTCTAATAAATCAGAGTATAGACTTCAGTTAGATGTCCACAGGATACTCAGATTCTATATACACAGGACCAAAGAATTCAGGAAATCTGATCAACTTTTTGTTTCCGTTTCTGACAAAAGAAAAGGCTTACCTGTTTCATAAATTACTCTTTCAAAATGGCTTTCAGATTGCATATCCTTTGCTTATCAACAAGCTGGTAGACAATTGCCGTTAAAAACTAAAGGTCACTCTACTAGGGCTGTAGCTACTTCATGCGCCTTTAGATCTAGGCTCCCAATTGATACTATTTGTGCAGCAGCTACTTGGGCAAGACCACATATGTTTGTCACTCATTACAAATTGGATTTGGCCTTCCTGGACAGGTCATCCTTTGGGTCCACTGTGCTGAAGAGTCTCTTTGCTTGGGCCACCTGGGATAAAGGTGCTAGGGACGCTGTCCCATCCAGCAAGAATTACAGTGAGATAGGACTACATAACATAAAGAAGTTATGTACTTCCATAACATTCCATGTTTGTAGTCCATCTCGCCTATATTCTTGCGTCCCTCACTCCAACCCCCTTCCCGTTTCTGGGAGATCTAGTGGACCTTTTTTGGAGGGCTGCCTGACTTTGTTCTTTATTGTCCACCTGGAATGGATTGTTTCTAATCCCTTCCTGTATTTTACAACTTCTTTCTTATTATTACCTGATAGGTATTTATTACTTTCTTGCAAACTAGATCTGGGGAATTGCCGTGAGGCACCATGGGATAGGGGCTAGCCTCGAGCCAGTAAAAAGCTCTCGAGCTTTAGTATAGGCCGAGTTGGAGCCGAATATCATCTCCGAACCCATCCAGCAAGAATGTAGGCGAGATGGACTGCAAACATGGAACGTTATGGTAAGTACATAACTTCTTTTTTTCCTTTATCTCTAGCCATGTTGTAAGATGATCAGAAATCCCTGTTTCAACAACCTCCCCTTCTCATCTGACTAAATCTTCTGATACTTTAAAATCTATTTCAGAACTATACATAACATTTTTGTAAACTCATGACTTTTTGTCCCAAAGTTTTAAGTTTGCCGTAATAATCATATCTTAGTTTTCCCTACATAAAAAGCAGGGCAGGAGTCACATTTGGCTAAATAAACTAGACACCCTAAGCCACAGTTCCACTCTGGAAGGTAATCTTAGGACAACCATTATTCATTAAATAAAGCTTGCTTACATCTAATGTGTAAGCACATTGTCTGCAAGCCCCAAATTTTCGGGTTTCCATGTTTTTAACCTAAAATTCTCAATTCAAATTTCCATATTTTTTAAGCTAAAATTCTCAATCTGATTCTATACATTTTCCAAGATTTTCGTAATATTGTTAGCTACCTTGTAAACTGTATAAGGCTTCAGGCCCAACAAATCATAAATATTTTTGTTATAAAAATATTCCAATTATTTTTTTTTAGAATATTTTAACCTCATTGGAACTCCAATTGAACTGCAATAGAAATGCTCTTTCAAACAGATTCCTATCAGAATATACTCCACATGTACTTTTGGTTCAGGGCATTGATATTTGTAATTCTTCAATCTTTCCCCAAGAGTGGTTTGAACTTCTTATTCTACTCTGTCATAACCAGGTCACCAATCTCCTTAACCATCTTAACTGAATGACCTCTTTCAGGAAACATATTCTCCAGTCTGATTTTGTCTAAGATGAGTATCTCATAATTGGAGACAATTCTAGCAAACCTTCTAAATTGCCCCCAAACTAGGGTCCTTTTATGGCTAAAGGGACTGAAAATGCAAATTATCTATTGCTGAATGTAGGCTTCTTGTATATGTTGGACTGAAACCCTAAGTGGTCTTGGTGATAATAGTATCTAGAAAAGTAATCTTTTTTTCATCATCATAGGTAAATTTCAGAAATGTTGTGGTCTTGTTCAAACATGCGATCTGAAAAACTCAAAAGAACAACAATGTCCTGGTTAGATAAAAAAAATTATAAGTAGAATTAACTTCCCCAAATAATTCAGTCCCTTCCTTCTGCTATTTATGAATAAAAAGATCCACAATATCAATTGTGAGAAAAATCAAATTAGGACTCCAAAATATAGTCTAAAATATGATGAAATAAGCTTTTACAATTAGTAAATCTATAATGGTTAATCTTCACATTTTTGCTAAAGTTACATCTAATATCTTTGCAATATTTCTACATAATACAGCTATTCCAGAACTTCTCTCATCTCCCAAATTCCAGATGATCTATCTTCCCCATAGTTTGTAATCTTTCTTCATTTGTTAATTGTGTCTTCTAATATAATTACATCTACACCACACAACTCCAAAATACATGTTCTTTTTCTATATTCTTAATACCATTCATATTTATAGAAAGCACTACAAAATTTTAATTTCCCCCTTTTCATAGATTTACAGTTTCATAAGTTTGTAGCTAATTATTAGGCTATCTGCCTTAATAGGCCATTCTAAGACTAGCCATTTTCAGTAACAAATGTGAGTATAAAACATTGTATCTTATGTCTGTGAGTCAAACATCTTAACCATTATACCAACCCCCAATGATTATCTATATACATTATGTTATCCATTTCCTTTCTTTTTCACTTATGCCTTTAACTTTTCTTTTTCTATCTTCTACGCTTTTACCAATAAAATCAATAAATTATTTTTTCTTTTAATGCCTTCCAATTTATATCTTCTTCATCAGTTATTTCAGAGACTTCATGTATGTCCTCTTTATTATTTTGTCATCTAATTTTTCTTCTGTTTCTACTACTAAAATTTCTTCTCTTTGTTCATTTTCTTCTCTTTCATTTTTCTTGCTCTTAATTTCATATTTGTAATCCGTCTATAGATGTTCAGTTTTTTCATTTATAACATTTCAATTGCATTCTTTCATCCTGTCCCATTTCCCCATAAATGTTACATTTCCTTTTGTCACAGTTACTTATCAAATGTCCTTTTTTTGTCCAGAAAAAAACATGTTTTGGGTTGTCCCCAGTATTTTACAACACCTCTGTTCCCGTCCACATTTAACATGCTTGGTATATGTATATTTTTTCTCACAATATTGCATTCCCATACACCAGGCCATAAATCCCTTTTATCATAAACTTTTGCAATGGCCAACACTTGTTTACATAATGTTTTCAAATGCCCTTTCAACGTTTCCATTTACCTCTGCTTGAAATTGTACATAAAATTTAAGTTTTGTTTCCCTGTTTAAATGCTTTTATCATGTAAAGATTCCATGGTTACAGTCTTTCTTTTTTCATATTCTGCAAGAAAATTTTCTATTGGAAAAACAGTCTTAAATATAATGTGAATAATGTCTGTTTATTAACAAGAATAAATGCTCTTACTTTATGTGCTTTTACACCAAAGGAGCTATAAAATTGTCTCACACTTCAAACCTGTTCATTTCTTTGTCTTCTTTACCTGGAATCCTTACCATATTTTTCCATTTTTCATTTTCTTCTGCCTTCTTTTGTGCTATTATTTTGCCTTCTTTTATGCTATTCCCCTTTTGCCTTCTTTTACTTTCTCTGCATATGTTTTCTTTTCCATCTCACCACTATTCTTCAGGATTGTCTCTGCATTTTCCTTTTGTATTTTCAACTTAATGTCCACCCAGGAAATGTTTCCTTCATTTTCTGTCTCACTCTGCATTCCCATTCTTTTATTTACACCACAAAAAAAAAAAAAAAAAAGGCGGCTAGTATGAAAAAACTTCAATAATAGTAAAAGTGACCAGGTAGTCCAAAATTTGCCACAAACTTTATTGCCAAAGTTAAAAACTTTGGTTAAGTGCTTTCATCTACTGACATCCTCAGAACCATTGAATAACTTGTACTATGCAAACAGTGAATAAAATCAAATAGATGCACACACCCCCTTCAGTTTTGTCCATTAGTAAAACAAGGATCATGATAAGTTCCAATCCAGCACCTTACAAAAACATTCAATGAAAATAGAAAATCAAACTCCATAACTCTTGAATAATTATGCAAACACGCACACACATGCTGTCCAATGAATTACTAGAACTACAAAGACCAGTCCTGTGCTAGAAAAAGAAAAGTTGTCCAATAAAAACAATAGAAAGTCGTACTCTGGAAAAAGTCTTTTACACTCTTGTTGCTCTGTTTTTCAATTCACTAACAATCAAAATGGAATCTTTGAGTCCTGGTGGCATTTAATTTCAAGTGCCACATCATTTCATGGTGTAACAGGTGGTTTTTCCAGTCACCCAATAAAATATCACACCCCACCTGTTCCAACAGACATACATTAAATTTGACAAAATTACATCATGTTAAAGCATGTCTAGCTAGTGTGCTGTTGTCTCAATGTAAAAAGTAGACTTTTTTGAATTTTCTAATAATCCTTTTGATGTTAAAGCAATTCTTGAAGGTAAAAGGGGTTGATCAAAATCAATTTTAGGTGGGCATCACAATGTAATATTGACCAGTTTTTGTGAAGTATCCTCTTAACCCACTATTACATGGTTTCCATGACCTATCAAATGTAGTTGTCACTATTGCCAGTACATTGATGCCAATGTGGAGGGTTTTTTTAACAACAGTGCTACGTATATCCAATTTAACTGTACATCAGTCTGAATGGTTTATATGGCATGGTGTGGGTCATGTCCCTAGAGTGTGTAGCTCAGAGGGATTGGGATTTCTTTAAGTGGGGCATGTCCAACAGCTCTGGGATTGACATAGCTTTGTATGTTAGGCAGAGATCGCCTCTGAGTAGGTGATAAGCGACTGAGTAAAGCTGGAGTTTTTTGAGACTGTCTGCATAGGGCATCTGTTTGAGGCCAGTAATCCTCTTTGTGAGATATTTCTGCGACCTTTCCAGTTGTTGTAGATGTCTTGTGAGGTACATACCAAAAGGGGCATTGTACTCTATAATAGGTCTAATGAGTGATGAGTAGAGGGGAACAATGACCTCTTTTTTTTCCTGGATGAGAAACCTTTTGTGGTGAGGTGTGCCACATAGAAGGATTTCCTGACTACTGTGGTGATGTGTTTATCAAAGGAGAGACTACTGTCCACCTGTGTCCCAAGGTCTCTTATCACACTTTCGGTGTTAGACTACCACCTTTGTGGTAGCTCATGGGTACAGAGTTTTTACCAAAGGGGATGACAGTGCACTTTTTGGCATTGAGCTTGAGGCCATGGCTTTGACACCAGGCATCTGTCTCAGTGAGGCCCTTTTGTAGGATGTCCACATCATTAAGAGTTTCAATTATTGCTCCTAGTTTGCAGTCATCTACAAATTTCATTAGCCAAAGACCTTCTGTGTTAGCCTGTACTTCAGAAAAGTAGATACCAAACAGGAGAGGGCACAGGACTGAACCCTGTAGTACTCCACTCGTCACTGGTCTGAGTTTGGATTTGGAGTCTGCCACTTTCACAGAGTGGGTTCTGTCAGTGAGCCAGTTGGCAACCCATTTTCTGACATAGGGATTTATACCTAGTTTAGTGAGTTTATCTGTAATTCCAGAGTGGAGGATGGTGTCAAAAGCCTTGGTGAGATCTTGATAGGCTATGTGAACCACCTTACCCTTGTCTACGGCTTTGGTGACTGCTTCAAAGAAGTCAATCAGGTTTAGGCGACATGATCTACCTTTTACAAACCTGAAGTGAGTGGGGTCCGAGTTTGGAGATTACCAGTGTCTTTGTTTATAAGTTCCATGATGATACGTTCCATGGCCTTGCAGACCAGGCTAGTTAGGCTAATGAGGTGGTAGTTCCTGGGGTCTGTGGTTGCTCCCCCTTTGTGGAGTGGGATAACTGTCACTGTGTGTCATTCAGTGGGCACAAAGCCTGAGGTGAGGCTATGATTGAACATGGTGCTTAGGTGGGGTTCCAGTTCATTCTGTAGTTCATGTAGAACTCAGCCTGGGATGTTGTCAGGTCCCATGGATGTGTGTTCTTAGCTTTGGAGAGTGTGGTGTTTACCTGTGCAGCCATGATTACAGGAATTGTGCATTCTTCTGGTATAGAGATGGGCCCTTTAGGGGGTGAGGGGGGGGGTAAAGTTAGCACTGAACCTATCTGCCAGGATGTTTGCAATATCAGTTGGTTCTGTATATTTAGTGCCATTGTGCTGTAACTCGGAGCAGATCTGAGTGTTGCCTCTGAGATTCTTGACATAGTTATAGAATGCTTGGTGGTTGTCTTTAGAAAGAGTGGCGATTTTGTTTTCATAACTAGCTTTGGAGAATTTTATAAGGGATCACAGCTTCTTACTGAGGCTGACCAGGGAGTTCTTCCAGTCATGGGATTTTACTCTTTTTTGCAACAGTTTCTTTCTTCTGTTGTAGAGTTTGTTTATGGCAGGGGACCACCAAAATGGCTTCCTTTTTTGGAGGATAGCATTTTGGTTCCGTTAGGGATTGCACGATTCATGCACTCGTGTAAGTGCTTATGAAGTGCATTTGTGTAGGATTCAGCAGTCGTACCTCATTTGTCCATCTGCATGGGTGTTGTGTGAAGTTTGCCACTTCTATCTTAAGCGTGAAGTTGGCTTTGGAGAAATTTTGTACGGTGTTTTTTTTAATGGGGGCGGGATGTGGATGTCTAGGCTGATTAGCTTGTGGTCGGATCTGACCAATGAGGAATTGACCTCTGGTGTGGAACACTGGTCACCCATGTTGGCAATGACCAGGTCTAGGATATTGCTGTCCCTGGTGGGGGTGTGGATAAGTTGATCCAAGGCGTTGGAATTTATGAATTCCAGAAAACTTTGAGCAAAAGAGTTGGTATACGAGTAGTTTTCCCAGTTAATGGTGGGGTAGTTGAAATTGCCCATTATTAGGGTGTTGGGTTGTACCCTAATATTTTCTAGTGTATCAAGAAATGAGGAGTGGGAATCCTGGAGGATCTGTAGCAAGTTACAATTTGGATTGCGGTCTTGCCCAGAGTTAGTTGCACTTGGATAATCTCTGATGCATTATGCTGAGCAACTAGCTTGGATGTGTGGATATACGTAATGTATATGGACACACCTCCACCTTTAGTGTTTCAATCCAGGTTAGGGGGCTGAAAGGTGTGGTATGAATTATAGCCTGGTAATGCAGGGGTGCTCTCTGGAGCCTTGAACTAGGTCTCTGTCACTGCACAGATGTCGATGTTCTCCATTTTAAGGAGTGCCTCGAGTGAATGCATTTTGAGGTTTAGACTTCTAGCATTGAGTAGCATTACCCTCAGATTTCGCTTGGTTGTACCTGTTATGGTGGTGAATTTGTCATTTGAACCTTGCCTAAAAAAGGCACTATAGGGGTGGCAAGAGCCTTAGCCAGTATCTGGAATCCCAAGGGCGACAGGTGCAGGCCATCTCTGGCAAAGCATCATGGTTTGTTGATAGTCATCCCAGGCAGGCAGATACTGGATCCCCTTAGAATGACACCAGAAGCTTAGCCAGTTGTTGAAGTCAATCATTTTGTCCTTGTACTGTGGTATAATTCTGGGTGATGGCAGGATGCTACTCAGGGCTGAGGTCATACCTGCTTGGGTTACAAGATCGGAGAGCTCCTCAATTTCTCTTTTCATGTAGTCTAGTCTCAGGTGATTCACACCAACATGGACAATGAGAGAGTCATATTTGTACTTGTGGAGTGACCTGAGTGTGTGCATTATGTGGCGGATCTTGGCACCTGACAGGCAGCTGACAGTAACTTTCTCCTTGTTTAGCTTGGTGAGTGGAGCGTCACTGTGCCTGACTATAGAGGGATCAGTCTTTGGACTGCTCCTTTTTGGCCTGCTCCTTTTTGGCATTTACTTCTCTGAAGTTAAGGCCAATGTCAATGGTCACTGGCTGACTAAATTTGCAGATTGTAAATTATGAGCAGTCATTCAATCCCACACTGACACAAATGTTCTCCAGGAAGGGCTGACACAGACAAACTGATGTCAAAGCCATGGACTAAAACTAAATGCCAAAAAATGCATAACTATATCCTTTGGGAAGTCATCCATCCCTGTTAAGTGTCATATCGACAGCACACTCCTTAGAGCTGACCCAGTAGTCAGGGACTTAGAGACACACATAGACAGTAATCTATCCTTTGACAGTCATGTGTCTACAGTAGTGAGGAAATCATCCTATGTTGCACAACTTATAAACAAAGGTATGGCATCTAGGCCCAAGGAAGTCATTGTTCTACTGTATTCAGCATTCATCAGACCCATCATGGAGTACAATGCTCCCTTTGGTATCTACCTAACTAGGTATATCCAACAAATGGAATGTCAACAGATGTTCCTCACTAAAAGAATACAGGGCATAAGTAAAATAATATATTCAGACTGCGTTAAGGCCCTATCTCTGTATTCTGTCTCCTACAAGCTGTTGAGGGGAGAGCTATGCCTGGTATACAGGGCATTGTCAGACCCTACTCTGATGGACCTCCTGCATATCCACAAAACAAATAGCACCAGAATGACCCTTTCAAAAGACTTAAACCTTGCATGTGATATAAATAGAACTTGCTGTAGAGACAGGTATGAATCCCAGAAACTACCCCATCTCTGGAACAGGCTATCTATCCTTGTGAAACAGAGTTCCTCCCTAACAAAATTGAAATGTAACTTGGATAATTGGATGGGGAACAGGAAATTCAACCATGGCTTGACACCTATGTCTCTAATGGGCACAGGCACCCAGTAAATGGTTCATCTCCCAGGTCCCTGCTTGCGAATGTTTCATCTCCCGTGCATCTGCTTACACTTATCAAGGATACCAGAACTTGTCAGAGATTTGGGCTGCACGGCTAGGCTTAAAAAGGCCTTTGTGGTCATTACCCTAGTAAACAACCATGAACAATTAAAATTGGCAAAAAGCTGCAAATTACTGTAAAACAAATTGGTGTCTGTTGTATCCACGATGTGAAAATTTCAACAAAGAAAAGAAAATGTGAAATAAAAGGTAAAGCAAATGTGAAAAACTCAGATGTAGATTGAAAGCAGTGTAGTGGTGCAGAACTGGGAAATTCAGATAGTATTAACTGATGAAGGCGAAAATTCTTTTGTCATTCTAGAGAGAAAGTTTGAATAAATGCACTCTGAAATTTTCAAGATAAGTGGGTCCATATTAAAATACATAGAGAGAAGCAACAGAAAGCTGCAGGACATATGTGTTTAGTCATGTCCGCAGACATAATAGTTGATATGCAAACTGTTGGAAAGGAGATGAAAGAAAAATTGTACAATTTGAAAAGGCAGGTTATGCTTAAGCGCTAGATATTATTAAAGTATTCCAGAAGCTGTTTTGTGATTTATTTTGATGTTTTTTTTTTTTTTATGAATGGATATATGTATATAGTGATTAAAATATGAACAAATGGCACAGAAGCTCAGTGCCACTGATGCAACAGGTAGCAGACATGCCTTTGGTGGAGACAACTGTGGGTTCTGTTCCTACACCAGGTAGTACAACATGGGGGGGGTCAACACTCTTGATGTGTTGCCATTCAGATGAGACATTATAACCGAGATTCCATCAGCTTGAGTTGTTGGTAGCTCAGGTGGATGTAAACTATCCCATTGGACCTGTTGAAAAAAAAGTAGGGGACGGTCCCTGATGTCCTTTACAAATTTCCTAGAGTAGTATGAATTTCACCTCTATAGTTTCACGTGAAAGGAGGCTACTAAACAATAAGTGCTAACCCACTCAACAAAGGATAAATAAAAAAAATAGCTAAACTTAAGGATAAGTCAAGCAGAGACAACATGAGGTTTCCAGCAGTACCAGAACAAACTGAAGGCAAGGATTGTAAAGGCTTTGAGAAAATGACATGTGCTTTTTATTTACTATGTAAAATAAAAAACAAAAGAATAAATATTCCACTTTAACAATACAGAATAAGCTGAGATCTATACTGATTAGAATGCAGACATCAACTAAAGGAGGAATTTCTTCCTATTTTGTGGAAGAATGGAATATTCTTAAAGGCTGGTGACACAAGGGGGGAATTACTTGGATAATGACTTTTCAGTACAAATATGAATTAACAGTAATGCTTCTCTTCCTTCCTTAAGACTCTTCATGCAAATGAAACTCCATTTCAAGTTATTGTATGCTACATTATACTGAATATTCTGGCCATTTAGATGAAAAAAATATGTAGACTCTTGACAGACACACAAATTGGGAAAGAGAAAACAAAAGTTGGAGGCAGGCGAAGGTGGCAAGGGCACAAGTAACTAATTAAATAGGCTCAGAAAAATAAAACTCTGGACAATTCAATGGAGAGATTTCCTGCAAAGACACTTCCCATTTTTCAAAAGAAAATGATGGATAAAACAAAGGAGATAAAAAAGTGGAATACTCCTTAAAACAATGCAGTGGGGCAATACTTGAAAAATGACAGCTGTTCATAGGAAGGAGATGTCATATAGATTGAAATCTGTAAGTACTAGCAAGAAAATAATTAGTTGATGTATATAAAAGTAATAATATACATATCTGTCAAAATGTTACTTAAAAATAAAAGTTTATATTTAACTGAATGAGGATCTATATTGCATGCTGTCTGATAAAAGTCCCTGTTTCAAACTGCATGGGGGGGGTGTGTGTGTGTGTGTAAATGACCGATGAATGAAAAGTAAGCTAATATAGTATATGATGGAAGGCAGTTGACAGTATTGTATGCAGTTAGTTGTGGTAATATGTACACTAGATCTAGGACTGCTCACATAGTTAATGAGATTAGTATGTTGATTAAAAGTAACCAAGATAGCAAGATCCACAAAATAATGCATTGGAAACACTTTATGATGGAAACTGATTACATGTGGGAATTTGTTCAGTATAATTAAAAGGTTAAATTTACACACTGGAAAATATTTTAAAAATACTGAGATCAATAACTACCAGTGTGAAAATAACTAGTTAATTTAATCTTGTCACTATATGTTGTCTGATAAAAGTTTCTGCTTAAATGAAAAATAAACTAATATATTGTGTGATGGAAGCCAACACAGTATTATAAAACGTTAGGTCTGATAGTGTGTGCACTAGGTCTAGGAATGTACTCAGAATTAGTGAGACAAGCGTGTTGACTGAAGCTAGGCTAGATAGGATTCATAAATATCTTATTCTTTCAGCTGCTCCGGTTAGGGGTCGCCACAATGGATCATCTGTTTCCATTTCTTCCTGTCCTCTGCATCTTGCTCTGTCCCACTGCAAATCTTAACATCTTTACATCTTTAACTCTGCCATGCCCAGCTCTGACTCCTGCCTTTTTGTCAATGCCACTGTCTCCAACCCATATAACATAGCTGGTCTCACTACCCTCTTATAGACCTCCCCTTTCACTCTTACTGGTACTCGTCTGCCACAAATCACTCCTGACACTCTTCTCCACCCACTCCATCCTGCCTGTACTCTCTTCTTCACCTCTCTTCCACACACACCATTACTCTGAACTATTGATCCCAAGTATTTAAGCTCATCCACCTTCGCCACCTCTACTCCCTGCATCCTCACCATTCCTCTATCCTCCCTCTCATTCACACACATATATTCTGTGTTAGTCCTGCTGACCTTCATTCCTCTTCTCTCTAGAGCATATCTCCACCACCTGTTCCCTACACTCACTACAGATCACAGTGTCATCTGCAAACAACATATTCCACGGGGACTCCTGTCTGATCTTGTCTGTCAACCTGTCCATCACCATTGCAAATAAAAAGGGGCTCAGAGATGATCCTTGATGTAATCCCAACTCCACCTTAAACACATCCGTCACTCCCACCGCAGACCTCACTGCTGTCACACTAACCTCATACATATCCTGTACCACTCTTATATACTTCTCTGACACTCCCGACTTCCTCATACAACACCACAACTCTTCTCTAGGCACCCTGTCATATGCTTTCTCTAAGTCCACAAAGACACAATGCAACTCCTTCTGACCTTCTCTGTACTTCTCCATCCACACTCAGAGCAAACATTGCATCTGTAGTGCTATTTCCTGGCATGAAACCATACTGCTGATCACTAATCATCACCTCCCTTCTTAACCTAGCTTCCACTACTCTTTCCCATAACTTCATGCTATGACCGATCAGTTTAATCCCTCTGTAGTTACTACAGCTCAGCACATCACCCTTATTCTTAAAAATCGGTACCAAAACACTTTTTCTCCATTCCTCAGGCATCCTCTCACTTTCCAAGATTTCATTAAACAATCTAGTTAAAAACTCCACTGCCATTTCACCTAAACATCTCCATGCTTCCACAGGTATGTCATCTGGACCAACAGCCTTTCCATTCTTCATCCTCTTCATAGCTATCTTTACTTCCTCCTTGCTAACCTTCTCTCCCTCTCATTCTCTTCATTCATCAGCCCCTCAAAATACTCTTTCCGTCTGCTCAACACACTCTCCTAGCTTGTGAGTATGTTTCCCTCATTATCCTTTATCACCCTTACCTGCTGCATATCTTTACTAGCTCAGTCTCTCTGTCTAGCCAATCGGTACAGGTCCTTTTCTCCCTCCTTGGTGTCCAACCTTTCATACAACTCTTCATATGCCTTATCATTAGTGTTCGCCACCTCTCTCTTTGCCATGCACCTCATCTCCTTATACTCCTGTCTACTTTCTTCATCTCTCTGACAATCCCACTTCTTCTTCACCAACCTCTTTTTCTGTATACTCTCCTGTACTTCCTCATTCCACCACCAGGTCTCCTTGCCCTCCTTCCTCTTTCCAGATGTCACACCAAGCACCTTTCTAGCTGTCTCCCTTACTAGGTCTGCTGTAGTTACCCAGCTATTCAGTAATTCTTCACTGCCACCCAGTGCCTGTCTTAACTCTTCACTGAACTCCACCTCACAATTACCCTTTTTCAGTTTCCACCATTTGATCATTGGTGTTGACCTCATACTCCTCCTCCTCCTCTTGATCACCAATGTCATCCTACAAGCCACCATCCTATGCTGCCTAACTACACTTTCCCCTGCCACCACTTTACAGTCTCCAATCTCATTCAGGCTGCCCTTCTACATAAGATATAATACACCTGTGTGCATCTTCCTCCACTCTTGTATGTCACCCTATGCTCCTCCCTCTTGTTAAAATATGTATTCACCACAGCCATGTCCATCCTTTTTGCAAAGTCCAATACCATCTGACCTTCTGCATTCATTTGCTTAACACCATACCTACCCATTACTTCCTCATCCCCTCTGTTCCCTTCACCAACATGCCCATTGAAATCTGCTCCAGTCACCACTCTCTCACCCTTGGGTACAGTCATCAACACTTCATCCAGCTCACTCCAAAATGTTTCTTTCTCATCCATCACACATCCAACTTGTGGAGCATATGCACTAACAACATTCATTATTACACCATCAATTTCCAGCTTCATAAACATCACTCTATCTGACACTTTTTTCACCTCCAAAACACTCTTAGCATACTGTTCCTTCAGGATAACCCCTACACCATTTCTCCTCCCATTCACACCATAATAAAACAGTTTGAACCTGCCCCAGATACACCTAGCCTTGCTCCCCTTCCATCTGGTCTCTTACACACGCAATATACCAACCTTCCTTCTGTCCATCATATCAGCTAGCTCTCTCCCTATACCAGTCATACTGCCAAATATTCAAAGTTCTGACCCTCACTGTCACAGTCCTAGCCTTTACCTGCCTTCGGGCATGCCTTCCCCTCCTTTGGCCAACAGTAGCCCATTCTCCGCCAGCACCCTGTTGGCCAACAGTACTGGTTGCGGTCATTTTTAACGTGGGCCTCGACCGATCCGGTATGTATATCTGTACTATTGTCCGCATGTATGATTTGGCAAAATTTTACACCGGATGCCCTTCCTGATGCAACCTTCCCCATTTATCTGGGCTTGGGACCAGCACAAAGAAATGGACTGGCTTGTGCATCCCCAGTGGCTGGGTTATAGGATTTATAAATATAATGTACTGAAAGCACTATAGGTAAGTTTTTAAATGCAGAAGATTGTTTGATATAACTAAAATGTACAACATATACACTGGAAAATATTTTAAAACTATTGAGATCAGTGGTTATAAGAGAAAAAATAACTACTTTGTTTAATTTCCTTGTCACATTTGTTATAAGGCTTCAAAGTAGAGAGTACTTAGTCTGTGTAGACTAAGTTGTCTGTGCTGTTCTTGAAATGCAGTTTGCTTTCCTTGATGAGCTCTGCTAGAATGCAAGAGTATGGAATCACTATGCTTGATAGTAAAGCTTGGCCTTTTAAAAATCACTGCAACCTCTGATGTATTTACTGGATATCTAGCAATTCAAGGATAGAGGGACAGCTTCAGAAATAAAATAGATAAGGGAAACAAATAATTGATTTTGTAGTATCTGTTCTCCTGTCCAGTGGAATTTGAATGATAAAACAGAAAGAAGCTTTACACTAATGTTCATACAGAGCATCAGCTCTATATCTTTGAAAAATAAGCATATAGTCAATATGCTGTTTATTTCTTTGAAGGGAATTGTGTGTCCTAATAACAAATCAGGCTTAGCTGAGACAATATTGCAGAAATGTATATAAAGTGGTGCACAAAGTAATAAAAACAGATTTTAAAGGACCAGTTTGTAACAGAAAGACAAAGAATGTAAGTTAAGTAGAATACAATATAATCTTTATTATGACACAATTTGACTTATTGGTTTGGAATGGAAATGGGTTTGTTGATGAGAAAAAACAAAAGTAGGTACTAATCTCTCTTTACACTGGCAGCACACAAGTAATAATCTTACAGGAAACATCGCCAAATCACAGAGAATAGGAAACCTTTGTAAAAAAATTGGAAAGGAAGTTTTCTTTGCTGTAATAGAATGTAAATGAAAGAAAGGGTTTTAATGTTGATTGCAGAACAAATGATGAACAAGTAGTGAAGATTTTTAGTGTTAAACTGATGCTGGTTAGTTAAAGAATTACACTAACTACACTATGTATTCCACTGAAAAGAGTGAGACAAGGTATAAAGAATATTTTGCGAGAGCCTTTCATAAAGGATTTATAATAGTAACAAGAGAGTACTACGGGCAATAAGAGAGGAACAAGCAATCATAGGATACAAGGTGAAGGTAGATACTAAGGAAATCTATGCATGTGTTTGGGTTTATTGATGTAATGAAAATAAGACAAAATGAAGTGGAATATATATTTTCAATTAAATATGTTTACCAGGCAAGATTATATAATATTACATATTGAAAGAATAGTGTACAATGGTCTAAACCATTGAAACATATCAGGTGTCTGACCATGCTTAAGTTTTGTATGCAAGTAAAAGTATATTTTCATAAACATTGCCATTTTCCATATTCTTTTTTTTTTGGAAAAGGAAGATGTTCTTAATGATTGGATAGATCAAACTTTAAATGAAATGTTATTAGATTTGAGTTTAAGCAGTAAAGATCTTGCAAAGAAATGGGATTAATGTAAAGTGAAAATTAGAAATGTGGTCACAATGAAAGCAACAAGATATTTAATATTGACAGTAGATAGCTGAAGAGCTTTAAAATGTAAGGGATGTACCGAAGCAAAAAAGAATAAATGAAGCACAGCATGTTTGATAAAATTTGAAGGAACCTAGGATGTCTATATTTGGCTCTGTGTTTGAGGCAACAAACTGTTAAAAAAGGATGATAAGTAAAATCAGGAATTATGAGAATGGTAGGGTAAAAGTGGTCCCAGGAAAAATTATGACTGCAGTGGTGAATTATTATAGTCCGCTATATAAAGAAGATGTAGAGGTTGAAAGTAACATGGGAAATTGTAACATATTTCAGACAATTATAACTTCATTGGTTAACAGAATTAGAAAGAGGGATATTAACATCAAAAATAAAGGAAAATGAAATTAATGAAGTAATGAGAAACTAGGATTTAGGGAAAGCCCCTGCTAGTGATAGAATTCCAATAGAGGAGTCAAAAAAGGACTATGAGAATATACAATTCTGGCTAGTACTATTTAACAATATTTTCTGGGTGAAGATAAGCATTTGACTTGGAAAATGAGCAGTAATGGCAGTTGTACCAAAGGAAGAGAATGAACACCTTGATCCAAGGTCATACACACCCATTTCAGTTCTGAATCATGGCTACAGTGTGTTTATGATGATTTTGGCAAAAATAATGGTAACTGTATTGCTGAGAAAAATAGACCTGAATCATTGTGGATTTATAGATTGTAGGTTAATATTTGACAATATTAACATAACCGTTAGATTGAAAAGTATGCATTGAACAATAATCATATATTAATAAGTTTGGTGCCAAAAAAGTATTTGACAACTTGACTTGAAAATGTATAAAGAAATCCCTTGAGACATTTGAGATTGAGCAATCAGGGGCAACATTGATATTTAATATCCATAGAGGAGCTCAAGGTAAGGTGAATTATTGTAGTGAGCTGTCTAAAGCATTAGCCTTCCAAAAGAATTAGGCAGGATTGTCCACTTTCACCATTACTCTTTGCTTTATATTTAGAGCCATTAGCCAAGGACATACAATTAAACATAATTGGATATAAATGGAGAAATATGAATGAGAAAGTAGTCCTTTTTCAGACAATAAATAGTACCAGCCCAGAGCATGATACAAAAATTGTACTTGATAAACTGAAGTATTTTAAGGTCATGAACGGTATGCAATACTTTGGAATTTGCCTGAAATGGGATGTTGAGCAAGCAACTAAAGAAGTAACGTAAGTGATTATACATAAGGCAAGACTGTGGAAACTTTTATTTATAAACATAAACAATAAGATACAAGTGATTAAGATTTTTTTTTTGGTCTTGCTGGTTCTTTATGAAAGTCATGCTTGTACATATCAGCTGAGAAATCAGATATGGAAGAATATGAAAACTGAAAGTAAGGAGTTTCTTTGGCATAACAAATTGATATATTTGATTCAAGATATAGAATATATGCCCAAATGGAAATGCATGATAGGTATACTGCCTAACTAGGCAATGATAGGATCACATGTAGACACTTGGGTAGATCTAGGGAATGAATGTACAGCTATATATAGATAAAATTAAGATGTCTTAATGGTAAGGAAGTTGGGCTTTGGTAAAATTAAATGACACCACTAGGTTATATTTTATATATACTAAGAAGACATGGAAGAGACCGCCATGAGAATTTGGTGAAGAAAGAGCAAAGATTTGAGATTTTGTGAACAGAAGATAAAGGGGAGAGGAGGTAATAAAATTGGATGATGCTAGACAATTTTTAACTCAGATCAATTTTGCTCTAATATTAGAGTTTAATGAAGATTTGCAGAAGTTGGATAGCAATTTTTTTTAAACCAAATAGTAGATTTTATAATTGCGGCAAGAAAAGAAATAGCAGACTGGAAAAAAAATAAGCAGAGCATATAAGGCAATATTAGATTTGAGAATACAATAAAGTATAAAGGTAGAAATAGCATGGAGTGAGCAATTAAACATATTACAGATAATTAGTGGATGCAAATATGTCTTAATCCTAGATATGTAATTAAAATTGAGAATGTTTAGAATTTTTGGATGGAAATGTTTACACAAATATTTATGTGCCCCTACAAGACTTAAAAAGATGTTCTCAAAGGCAAGAAGCATATGTTGGAGATATGATGGTTCAGAAAGAGGTTCTTGGGAGCATACATTTTTGGGAGCCATAGAGTTGCTTCAGTACAAAAAATTATTTTAATATGCCATGTCTTGTACTTGGAAGAGAATGTAATCTCAGTATAGATATATTTTGTTGAATTGGTGTAATGTGACATTTACTATTTTTATTTTTGATAGTAGCGAAGAAAGGTATAACTAGAAAAGGGAAAACCAAAACAAACCATCAAAAAGAGAGGAAGAAAGGAACATCATAATTAAAACATGGGATGCTGCAACAGAATTTGAACCTAAAGAGAACATTGACACAGAACAAAGTATTTAATATCTATATATATCTTTAATAAACTGTACTCCAAAACAGGTGAGAAGTCATTGGTTCATTGCTGAGACTTGTAATATGGTGAAATAAAGTAATATGGGTAGTAGTTAATTCCTGATTTCAAATTAGGTTGTAAATACTTAATTTGTGTGCTTAATTCTCTTTGTTTAATGAGCAATGATAAATCAAACATGGACTAAAGACTGGGTAAAGTAAAGTAAGATATTCATTGGTTCATAGGTAAGTACTACGTTAACTGCCCTTCTGTGCCATTTTACATCTAGCCAATCTCCTTTTCATGACAGTCAAACCCTGTACTTTGTGTTTTTGGGGTAAACACTTTAACCATTGTACAACCCCCCCCCCAAGGATACGCATGCTTAATGGCAACACATTATTAATAATTAAATTCAAGCCCTGACTGTTTTACACGTAGATGCTTTATTAGTATTCTGTAAACATAAAATTATAAAATGGTTGCATCAGAAACCAAATAACTCATGCATCATGTATAGGGATGGCATTGTATGTCGACCTGAAAAATGTTATAACAAAGTATTTACCTTGCTCAAAAATGCCATAATAGTAATACATTGATGTTAATTTGTTTAGATAGTGAAAAGGCATTTAATGGAGTGAGGTGAGATTTTATGTAGAGAGTATTGAAGCAAGTTGGTTTTCCAAGAGAATGAGCAGTATTTATACTTGGCATTTATAAAGATGCACAAACAAGAGATAAATATGATGTTGAACTGTCCAGAGATTTTAGTTTGATGTGAGGAAGTACACAGGGTTGACCACTCTCACCTTAATTTGCTGTGTAACTGGGGCCACTACCAAGAGACATTAGACAGTCCAATAAATATTGCATTTGACGAGTTTATTTTGCTAGTATAACATGATACAAAATAAACAAAACAAATATCATTGTAAAGAATTATGTCTCCTGTCATGACATGGTTCAGAAGTTTCCATATTTGCGGGTGAATGAAAATAATAGATAGTTGGGGTTTGGTTATAGCAATATGTAGAGCATCCAGCCAAGTTGTGGTAAGAATCCAATCAAAATATGTGTCAAATGAGAGAGCAGATATGGAAAAATATGAAGAAAGAGATTAAGGAGTTTATTTTGGGAAATAAAAAGAAAAGAATGTAATGGGAAAGATTGACACTGGCAAAGGAGAAATGAGGTTTATGATTACTGGACTGGGAAATATACTATAAGGCTTGCAGCTTAGATTGCTTTTTCTGATCCAAGACGCAGAATATATGCTTAAATGGAAATGTATGTTGGGGATCGTACCTGCTAGGACAAATACAAATAGTTACATAGGTATTTGGGCAGATTTTGGGTAAGTACATGTAAAACATTTTGTTTTACCATATGTTCATTAAACTTCAAACAGATATTTGACTTAGAAGTTAGGCCATGGAAAAAACAGAATTATTCTATAGGATATATCACACTGAAAAACTAAAGAGTTGATAGCAGTTTGGTAGGCATATGGAAAAACTAATAACTGTGAAATTACTACCAAATTTTGAAAGACAATGAGATCATTAAGCGGGAAGAAGCTAAGTGGAAATTTGGGCTTCAGGGTCTGGATCAATTAATATTTAGAGGCCTTGTGTGAAAACTGAAGGAGGATATGAAAAGATTGGAAAATAGTTGCAGTAAACCACAAACAGTAGATGTTATAACTGAAGCAAGAATGGATGTGGTGGTGAGCAAGAGACTCATGAGCAGAGAATGTGAGTCTATATTAAATTTGAAAAATGAGAAATCTGTGGTATCCCTTGAAGTCTCAGAAAAAAACAGTATGCAACCTATACTGGGTCCAAAACAAGCCAAGAAGACACTTTGCAGTGTGGAGGGTATGATGTTCACTTCCTAAGTTATGTTATGCACTTAGTTCACTTAATAAAAATCTAACTGTAAAATATAACTATAAAATACATGCTACAAAATCAAATAGAAAATAATATGTAGTCCACAGTGGAGTTAGAAATGGAATATCCTTTATTGAAACACACAAACAAGCGATCCTAGTTGAGTTTAATGAAAAGCATCAAAAACATTCCTTATTTATATACAGTCTGGTTGTTTGGCGCAAGGGAGTAGTTACAGAGTTTGGTTCTGTTAAGAGCAATAAAAGCATTAAAATCATTCCTTTAGCCAAGTTCCCCTTCCCCCTTAACACAATAGTGTAATCAGAGACTGTGCTACCTAAAACTGAATCCAGAAATCTAGAGACAAATTACAATCTAAGATCAGTTTATTAACACTTTGTATAGGCTAACCAACCAATCAAAACTTTAAGAAACAAACTAACTAAAAAATGGCTGACTGAATAACAAAAAACATCTACCAGAATAAATATTAATAAATATACAACTTTTAATAAAGATCGCTTTCGTATCAAATAAATATTTCATCAGATTTGTGTGCCAAAAACCAATTATAATATGAATGAACATGTGTATAGATATATAAATGAAAACCTAAGTAGGATGAACAAACATAAAAGTAATGTCTAAGCTGGAAATAGTGATAAATGTTAAAAATAAAACACTAAGACCATGTGGATCTGTTAAAGTGTGGCATCAGACTAAGAAAACACTTAGTTTGAGTGTATAAGAATCCACTCAACAGTAACTGCAACCTTTAAAACAGAAGGCCCATACACATTGTGTACACTATCAGACTTTTACTGCCTAAAATGTAAAAAGTGTAACAAAAGTGTTCAGTTTAAAATCTAAAGTAGCATTTAATGTGGAGCCATCAAAAATGATTATATGTCCTTTATAACATTGTAAGTTAGTGTTAAAATAAGTAAACAGTGTTTGATATTCATTTTTAAACACAATATAAGCAAGTAATGTCAGTATTAATCAGTCCCATAGCAATCTTTTAATAGTATTTTAAACAATGGGGCAGTTTTCTGAGATCTAGTATGCCTTTATGGAGCAATAATAATTAAGCCCTGTTTTTCTAAAAGAGTTTAGTTTCAGCTACTACAGTAGTTCATGCTTTTCCAACTTGGGGACTTGGCTAAAGGAATAATTTTAATGCTTTTATTGCTCTTAACAGAACCAGCCTCTGTAACTACCCCCTACTCCAAACAACCTGATTGTATGTAAATAAATGTTTTTGACTCTTTTCATTATACTCAACTAGGATCACGTGTTCGTGTGTTTCAGTAGATATTCCATTTTTAACTCCGCTGTGGTGCCTACTATTTTCTATTTGATTATTTTGTAGCACACATTTTAAAGTTAGATTTTTATTAAGTGAACTAAGTGCATAACATAACTTAGGAAGTGAATGTCACACCTTCCACACTGCAAAGTTTCTTCTTGGTTTGCTGCATTAAATTTGAAAACACACCATAACATGAAATTAAAAAAAAATCTAATAGTATAAAATGACAAAGGGATATACTCCTTGAGGAATGGAAGAAGATTTGTCTCATCCTTACATGTGTAACTAAATTAAGAACATTTATTATTTTGCATGTGTATGTTTACACAAATATTCTGTATTCCAGTTAAATCTTTAAAAAAACATGTTCCCTGGTAAAAAGATGATTGTTGGCATTGTGATGCCTTAGAGAGGCACTTGGTTAAAGTATTTTGGGAATCTTCTGGGAAGACTCATACACAAGGCTTGAGTAACTTGCTCAATCTTATACTTGGAAAATGATTTCATCACAGTTTAGAGACATTTTTGAGATGGTGTAAAATTACATGCACAAGAGATGAAAGCATTGCTGTTTCTGATTTTAATAGTAGCTAAGAAATGTGTAATAAGAAAGTGGAGATTTGAAAAAAATGTTGACTGTAGTAAGAAAATGCTCATGCAGGTTAAATGTATGGAAATGAGCTCTATAAGTGATAACAGACAAAATGTTTGAGAAATAAATGGGCTTTATGAGACTCAGCAATGGATAATGATCTTTTTAAAAACATCTTTATTAAATTATCACTTAAGCACACATATATCAATACAAAATAAAAAATATTAATGTTTTTATTTGCATACATTATACATTACATATATGTTCTCTTTCTTTATCATAACTGTCATTTAGCCCATTACATAAATTTATCAGTTCCTGCCTTCCCTTAAACCTCACTCCTCCTACTGAACATTATTCTGCATGTATTGTTCCCACAATTTCCAATTATTTACATGTAAACTGCTTCCCTTTCTAAAGATCCTATTTTCAGTTCTTGTATCTCTTTTACAATAGTCAATACCTCAAATACAGTCGGTTTAGATTTTGATTTTCTAGTAATTGCTTTCTTTGACAGTCAATAGAATTAAACTTAAGGCCCTACTATGTCAAGGCAACTCAGATCCTGTGTCCTTGCTCAAAAAAAATAATTTCCTTGGTTACAGCCATCAGCTGCCCCCATATTTCTGACAAGTATTCTGTAAGGAATTATTAAAATCTGCCAGCTCATTACACTCCTAACATTTTCTATTTCCCACAGAAAAATTCTTTGAAGCCTACTTGGGGTGTAAACGTGCGTATGCCAAAACGTCCAAGCAAAAATCTTCAACCTGTTGAACTTTATTACATACTTGGGAGCCATAAATATGTCCTCACTTTGTTCCCTTGTAAATTGTTTTCCAGTCTCTCTTCACAATCTTTTCTAAAATTCTCTGATTGATTCTTAAAGTTATCATGCACTATTTTATATGACCTACTAATTATCCCTTTTTAATAGCAGATTCCATTCTAGATTCAACTAAAAACTCTACCACAATGGATCTTTCACTTAGGACTCCCCTATCCCTTTCTATTTGCATATACTCTGAAATCAGTTATTGGTAATGGAGACAGTTTCCAACCTGAAGTCTAGATTTCTTCTTCACCTCATCCCACCAAGGAAATTAATGTAGACATCCACCTTTCTCTAAAAACAGCCAAAGGATTACCCAAACACAATGAGTGGAATGTGAGTGCTTTCATTCTTTAATTACTAAAAAAGAACTTCAGACACTACTACTTGGATTTGACTAAAATATTTAAAAGTCATGTCTAATACATCATGTGATGAAATTTGACCAGTTGTGAAACATAAAAACATATTATTGGCAGACTGATGTTTCTTCATTAGTTGTGTAACAATGTTTTTATGTTTCACAACTGGTCAAATTTCATCAAATTCTACTCACCGTGTTTGGGTCATGCTTTGGCTGTATTTAGTTTTAAGTTTTTGTTTTTTTGATCCACCTTTCTCTATCTAGATATTTGCTCCCAATAGACTCCTCTTACTTATTTCCTGAACACTACTTGCAATCACCCTATAGGTAACATTTTCTTTCGTCATTCCTGTGTTGGCCTAGTTCTTAGAATACTTTCTGCAACTTTATGAATATAATATTCTGTATGGCTGTTGCAGTTCTCCTCAAGGATCTGCATCCAAAATCCCAGCCTGTCTTATTTATTGAGCCCCCCCCACCATTTCATTATCATCCATCTCCACTTTGAATTATAACTTTCTGCTTGTTTTATGTTCATGAGCCTTAATTGCTTAGCTCAAAAATATCCTTTCAGATCAGGAAATCTAAACCACTTCACTCAATTGGGAGGATCAACTTATCCCATTTAACTCTTGTCTTCTTTCCCTCTGAAATCAAATACTTCAACTCTTCAGTTATTGTTTACATCTCTGGTGGTTGATAAAAGTATCACTGACCTGTATCTAAAAATAGAGGGACTAAAGGCATTTTCACTGCTTATATCTTACTATCCATATCCAGAAACAAGAGTTTCCAGTTTTTCTCTTTTTTTCACTTTCTTTTGTTTAGCCTCTTCCTGTATATCCTTACCTACCATAATGGAAGCCCTTTTAAACCATACTCCTAAATACTTCATCTCATTGTGTCCCCAGAAATATGGATATTACTGGGACAATTTGTGTGTTAGTACTTCATTTATGGTTATATCCCATGTTTTATCTTCATTAATTTTATATCATGAAAAGACTTGAAACCATCTCAAAACATTCCACAACACTGAAATGTCCTTTTCTGGACTTATCAAGTACAAAATAATATCATGTACAAATAAAGTCATATTTTCTTGATCACCATACCAATTATATTCTTGCATTTCTCAGTCCCCTGTTTTCTTTGCCAATGGTTCTAAACATAAAGCAAATAACAAAGGTGAAAGAGGTGACCACTCCATGGTCCCTCTGTTCAAACAGAACTTAGAGGAGAGGAACCCTACCTCTTTAAATCTTATCCCTGATCCTTCATATGTACTCCAATTAACCTTGTTGTTATAGCAGGGAATGCAAATGCTTTCATTGCCCTATTCATAAAATTCCATTTTGCTCTGCTGAATACTTTCTCTGCTTCAAAATTCACCAAAACCAGAAGTATTTTTTTTACATTCTACTTCCCTCTGTATCATTATCATTCTATTAATATTGTTAAATGTTTCCCTCCACTGCACAAAACCACATTGATTCATATTTATAAGTTTTGGCAACACCTTTGCCATTCTTTTAAGTAGTATAGACATAAACACGTTATAATCAGGGTTTAAAATTTAAATGGGTATATGTGAAACTGGGTCTGATAGGTTATTACCTTATTTGGGCAATACAGCCAGCCAACTTTCTTCTAAGTTGCTGCTGCTTTCCCTCCTTTTCAAATACTATTAAGAAAAATCTTCCAGACCTTTATCACTTTCTTCCATACTAACTTCCAAACTTCCACATATACACCATTGGTTCCTGAAGATTTCCCTTTAGATTGATTATACATCACTGTATTTATTATAGGTTCATAGGTTGGTACTGGGCTATCTGACCAAAGGCATATATTAGCCCAGCCATGTTGTGTGGTATTTACCGCCCCTTTAGTAGTTCCCTAGACCCTTGTACTAGCAGCTAGTACCCTTGGCCCCTATCTAGTAGTGCTGTTGGTGTGATCCCCGGTGTGAACTTTCTGTTACCCATCCACTCATCAAGGTTCCTCTTGAAGAGTGATAGTGAGGGGCTCTGTCTTATGTAGATCAGGACCCTGTTCCATAGTAAGGGAAGTCTCTGCGAAGGGACTCTATCCCTCCAGCATGTTCTATTCATTGTTGTGTTGAGGTTTATAACCCTAGAACGTGTAGCTCGAGTAGATTTGGTTTTGCTAAGATGGCGCATGTTGAACAATTCTGGGTTGGACATGGCTCTTTACATTAGACAGAGATCACCTCTGAGAAAGCGGTATGCAATGGAGAACAGTCTTAGCTTTTTCAATCATGCTGCATAGGGCAACTGTTTGAGGCCAGTAATCCTCTTGGTTAGGTACCTCTGTGGTCTCTCCAGCTGCTGGAGATGTCTAGCCAGGTACATTCCAATTGGTGCATTGTGCTCAATAATGGGTCTGATGAGGGAAGAGTAGAGGGGTGCCATTACATCCTTAGATCTTGATGCAAACTCTTTCGTGATCAGATGGGTCACACAGAAGGATTTTGTAACCACTTTGTCAGCATGGTTATCAAAGGAAAGCTGACTATCTACTTGGGTCCCTAGATCCCTTATTTCTTGTTCAGATTTCAGGGGATTACCTCCTATGTTATAGTTTGCGGGTACTCTGTTTTTTCCAAAGGGGATTACTATGCAATTTTTTGCATTTAGCTTGAGACCATGGCTTTGACACCATGCATCAGTCTCATTTAGGCCCTTCTGGAGGAACTCCATGTCGGCCGGAGACTCTATTATAGCACCCAGTTTGCAGTTGTCTGCAAACTTAGTCAGCCACAGCCCTTCCTTGCTTGCCTGTACTTCTGAGAAGTACATGCCAAACAGGTGGGGCCCTATCATCTATTTCTATCTTAACTATTAGTTGCTGAGCCTCATCTTCATCCAATTTTGGCATAATTAAGTCTTTCATGAATATTTTCATTTATGCTCTTTCTTGGTTTCCGCATTCCACTGTTTTGTACAAACTTAATAACATTTCTGAAATATCTCTAATACTTCTAGAGGATCTCTTGTCATTTTTCTGGATATAGGCTCCCTAAGTTTGACAACAACACTTTCTACTTTCTATTGCCTAAGTTGTTATGCTAAAAGTGTCATGCTCTGGAGTTATCAAAAATAGTTGGTTATAAATGTTTCTATACTCATGCATATTGTTCAGATACTCCCTTATTTTCTTTTTAGCACTCTGCAGTTGCTCCTTTTCTTATTCTATGAGTTTTCTCATATTCTGCAATACTTTGTCCATCCCTCTGAATAATTCCTATTACTTCTTACTCATATTTCTTGCTCTTTTATTTCTACCCTACTTTCAACTCCATTTTCATTTTATCTCATTAACTAGCTATCCTTTCTAAAGAAATTTTCATTTTCCCTATTAATTCTTGGATAATTTCTACTACCTGTTCATTGAATTACTCTATTTTTAACAGGTAGGTGGGAAAGCACCAGTCTCTCAATTTTACTTCATTGCCCTGCATTTTTATCTCCATTTTTATTGGTGTGTGATCTGAAATAATTATTGGATATGATTTGAAGCTTTCAATTAAATGCACATCCTCCCATGAAATACAATTTCTAGACAAGTTATTGTACCTTGGGGAATAATATGTAAGTTCTGTTTGAGGTCCTGCTACTGAATTCATGTCTGCCATCCCACATATTCTCATATATTTTTTCAGGACTGTAACCTCTTTTGTTATATTTTCTCTTTTAGGTTCCCCAATACATTCTTAATATTGCAAATCCAGTTCCAGTCCCCACCTATAAGTAATAGTCCCTGTTGAAAGCCAGTTGTTTTTCTCCCAAAATGTTTTTCAGCTCCAAAATAATTTTTGGTGGAATATAAACACATGCCAGTGTAATCATCCTTCCTTGCGAATAGTTCTTTACTACCACAAATCTGCCATTATTGTCTTTTTTTCTCCTCTTCTATCACCATTTGGGTCCCTCTAGAAATCCATATTATTATGCCTCTTTTCCTTTGTCCCTGATATTCTGATAAATATCCCAGTTTATATATCATGAAATGTTCTATACAAATACTAATAAGAACAAAAATGGGTTTACTTATAGCTGTCTTTGGCAAATTTGCACACTCACTTCTTTCCAAATGTATCTCCTGCAACATTGCTATTTGCACTCTATATTCTTAAGGCAATTCAGTAATCTTTCCTTTTTTCCATACCTGCAGGCCCATTTACATTCCAATATAGCATATATAGAGCAGACATTATATTAAAAAGCTGTTGTTCCCACCCATTAAACATTACAGTTTTTTAAATGCATATTTCCAAATTTTGTCTTACATGCACATATTGTTTGTCAGGCTGATCTTTTATGCAGTTATTTCTTCTCATATCCATTTGAACCTTTGTCACATTTTTTCAAGATTCTTTGCTTTACTGAAAACACTCAAAAATACATTTTAAGAACCTCCCTTATTAACTTAGAACAGAAATACAAAACAATTGGCCCAAAATGACAGCTGCATGCACAGGCATTACCTAATCTAAAATTCAGGTTACCCATGCTAAAGTGTGTTACAGCCTGTCTGCCCACTCACACTGATTGCTATCTGTTCTTTTCTTATCTCTATTCCCTCCCAGGTGTGAAATACAGCTTGCATGCTCTCGTAATATATTAACTTTTAGCCCTAAGAAAACTTGCTGTCTGTCTTTAATGAAAACTAAATTGTCAACTGTTCTATTAAATACATTAAAGTATTAAGGTTGCTGGGGAGGCTAACTCTTATTCATTTTCCATAGTTGTGGACTTTATTTTTTTTACCAAACTGCTTGCCATTGTGCATTTAAATTTTGCATTTCACTCAAAAAAGAATGTTCATAACTCTCAAGATTAATTGCTTGTGCCTACATGCAGACTGCTTGAATCCATGTAAAATAGTCAGTAATGAGAACAAAAACACTCTGGAGATGCATTAAGAATTCTTTTTAAATTTCACTCAGAACACAATGTACAACATTCCTCTAACCAACTGCCTTCAGCTACAGACTTCATGTCTCCCACTAACAGCATTTGCTAATGGAAAAAAACAACATGCTCAGTAACCCAAAAAAAAAAAAAACAAGCTAATATGTTTACAGATGCAAGAAATGTAGTATTTTTTATGCCTTTCATCGTATTGTTTCTCAAGCCAAATTGCTTATAAAAATGACTTATTTATGGCTTAAGTCAGGGACGTTAATGTAGACATCCACCCTTGTAGAAACAAGGGAAATTATTGTCTTAATTGTACATGTCACTCATATAGTCATTACACTTTTACACCCCACCCCAGCAGCCCAAAATGCCAGCATCATATTAACTTAAACTTACGTCTGTCCAGCCTTTCCTGTCTTGGTATAGTGTGAAGCCTATGGCTCTTACAAGTTAGAAAAAATATTTATTTACATTAATATCGATAACATATAACAGTCATTGAAAAGACTCTCCCACATCTAAAATACTCCTGACTGTACCTTATTCTAAACTGCTTTTCAATATAGCATACAGTTTATATATCATGAAATGTTCTATACAAATACTAATAAGAACAAAAATAGGTTTACTTATAGCTACTTCTTTTTTTCTCCTTTAGTGTCCTTCAAAGTATTAATGACATAGGGAGCATGTCATCTCACTGAAGGTAGTTTTGTTGAAGGCAAATAAATTGAAGAAAGTTCACCAAAAACACTTTCAGTGACAGTGGAGATTGCATTTTTCTCCACTGTAGTGTCATCCCAGAGTTGATATATATTATTCTGGGCACATCCTCCCATATTGGGGTGCAGGGCCAAGCCCCTCTGAAAAAAAATATTTTAATGTTCGTTGAAGATGGTTTCAGCAAACTGCTTTCATTTTTTTTTTGCATTCATTGAAACTACCTTTGACAAATCAGCATGACTCCAATGACATAAACTGAGGTATATGCTTTACACTCCACCCACAAGTTTAACAAAATGTCAACTGAATTCTAGTCTTTCTCAGTCACATTTTCTTGCAAGGCCATATTTTAGAAATATGGTTGATGCTTTATATTCTCCCATTATTTTACTCATTTTGGAGTTGCTGGTCTTTTTCCTGATCATCTCCATCTCAGTATACTCCTGATTCTTCTAGTCAACTCCTGTGCTTTTTCCTTTTTCTAAAGCGTTTTTGTTTAGAACAATGGAAAATGTTTCACTTAAGTCCCTCAGTGAGAAGCAGTAGCAGAGTCCCACTGTGCTTGCTGACTCATTTTTGTTGGAACTAATAACACTTGTAGGTAGCTTGTTGTAAATACTTAAAATACAATGGTGTAATATTATTTACTCGATAACATTTTTACATATATGAATAATTAAAATTAACTAGACATATCCACAAAATTCAATGTCATATCTACTAAGTATTTTTTAAAACATCCACTATAAAAATACTTCATCACACAGCATAAAATACAACATGTCCATTAGTAAAAAAATAAATGTATAGATTTAATTTTTTTTTAAATCACTTGTACATAAAAAATAAATACAATCATTAACTCACACACAGTATTTTATATATATATATATATATATATATATATAATGTGCAAGTGAATAATAAATTAAAATGTGTGTATGTATGTATATATATATATATATATATATATATATATATATATATATATATATATATATAGTGTGTGTGTGTATAAAAATATCTACCCTTAAGAATAAACCATTTAAAAATAAATCTTTGAAAGTTAACAAATTATATATGCACCATAGGTAAAATATGTGTAAATTATAATAAAAAATGTTTTCTTTTATATACTGTATCCCATAGAATTTTATTTTATATTTTACTTGCCTTCAGAGCCAATACATTATTCAGTTATGTTCTGTTATTCAACCCTGGTGTTGCGTGTCATTCAATTTTATTTGCCAGTACACTTCCATTTTTATTTAAACAAAAAACATCTTTATTAAATTATCACTTATGTCATAGGCAATCACACATTTATAAATATGAAAACAAACCATATTAACATAATCTTAGTTGCAAGCGTTTTACATCACAAACCATATTGACATAATTTTAGTTGCAAACATTATACATCACTTATAATCTTTCCAATCATTGTCAGCCAAACATTACATAGCTCATTCAAATCCTGGCTTTTTTTAAACACATTCTTTCCCTGTATGTATTGATCCTAAGGTTCCCATTTTTAATATGTAATCTGCTTCTACCCTTTTCTAAAGGTCCCAATTCCAGTGGTTTTATCGCTGTTACTATATTCACTACTTCTAGTACAGTTGGTTTAGACTTTGATTTCCATTTTCTAGTAATTGCTTTTTTGTCAGCCACCATAATTAAATTCAGCAAGGCCTTACTGTGTATAGGCAATTTTGATTCTGTATCATAACTCAGAAAAATCATTTCCCTACTTACACCAATTTGTTCAAGTATCTCTGATAGAGTAGTCAGCAATGAATCTTTAAAGTCTGTCAACTCATTACCCTCCAAGAAAATAGGTTTCAAATTACCTCCTTCTTCCCCATCACACCTCCAACATTTGTTATCTGAGGAAAAAAATATCTGCAGTCTACTAGGGAATAAAAATAGCTATGTAAACATTTCCAAGCAAAATTCCTAAATATTCTAATTGCAGGCATCCCAATTGGCAGAATCTCCTTTTTCCATTCCTGTGTTGGCTTAGTTCTTAGAATACTTTCTGCTACTTTATGAATATAATATTCTGTATGGTTATTATTATTCTCCTTTGTTTCTTGAGCTTCCCCCCTGTTTCATCATCATCCCTTTCCACTTTGAATTATAGATTTCTGCTTGTGATATGTATAGGAGTCTTAACTGTGTAGATCTGAAATACCTCTTCAAATCAGGTAATCCCAATCCACCTTGTTCTATTGGAAGAATTAACTTATCTCCCTTGATTCTTGCTGTATTCCCCTCCCAGATGAAGTCCTTCAGTTCTTTATTAATTGCTACCCACAGCTACTCCTGTGGTTGATAAAAATATGCCAGACCTGTGTACAAGACCAAAGGGACCAAAAACATTTTAACTGCCTGTATCTTGCCATCCATATTCATATAACAGAGCTTCCAATTTCTTAGTTTTTGTATTATCTTTTGTTTAGTCTCTTCCCAGATATCCTTAGCTGCCACACCAGAATCATTTTAATCCATACTCCTAAATACTTCATTTTATCATGTCCCCTTAAATATGGAAATTGCTAAACCACTTTGTGCAATTTACAGCTATAGCCTTTGTTTTAGCGTCATTCATTTTGTATCCAGAATAGATCTGAAACTGTCTCAAAATGTTTCATAACACTGTAATGTCCTTTTCTGGTTTTATCAGGTATAAAATAATATTTGCAAATAAAACCAGCTTTTCTTGACTACCATACTAATTCTAGCCTTGAATTTCTGAGTCCCTTATTTTCTTTGCCAGGGGTTCTATTTATGATGCAAATAACAAAGGGGAAAGAGGAAACCCCTGCCTGGTTCCTTTGTTCAAGAAAAAATTATCATAGAGGAACCCACACACTTTCATTTTCATCTCTGATCCCTCATATATCCTCCTAATCAGCCTTATAATTTTATCAGGCAATGCAAATGCTTCCATTGCCTGCTCATAAACTCCCAGCTTATTTGGTCAAATGCTTTCTCTGCATCAAGCCCCACCAACAGCATCATATTTTTTTTTTTACATTCTGTTTCCCTGTGGATCATCAGTGTTCTGTTAATGTTGTCAAATATTTGCCTCCCCTCAACAAACCCACATTGATCCATATCTATCAATTTGGCATCACTTTTGCCATTCTTTTAGCCATTATAGACATGAGCATATTATGATCATGGTTTAGTATTGAAATGGACCTGTATGAGGTTGTATCTGATGGGTCTTTACTCTCTTTAGGTATTTCTTCCAGGATGTTGGCACTTCTCCTCTTAAAATACTGTTAAGCAAAACCTTTCAGATATTTATCACTTTTTCCACTTAACTTCCAAATTTCCAAAGGAATAAAATCCAGGCCTGGGGACTTTCCTGTAGATTGGTTATACATCACAATTTTTATCTCATCTCCTCCTATCCTAGAGTGTTATTGGGCCTCATCTACCTCTAATCTTGACATATTTAATTATTCCATAAACATTTCCATTTGTACCTTTTCTTTATTTCTGTTTTTCTCTGCTCTATACAGACCTTCATAGAATTTCCAACATATTTCTAATATCTCTACAGGATCTCTTGTTACCTTCCTTGTTATAGGCTCCCCAAGCTTGGCGACAGCCCTTTCTACTTTGTTTTGCCTGAGTTGTTTTGCTAAAAGTTTTTGTGCTTTAGAGTTATCATCAAAAAGCAGTTGCTTAACAGCAAGCTTTCTAAACTCATGCATATTATCGAGGTACTCCCTTATTTTTTTTAGCATTCTGCAGTTGCTCCTCTTCTTGTTCTGCGAGATTTCGCCTTTTTTGCAATACTTTAACATTTTTAGTCCCTCTAAATAATAATTGTTACTTCTTAACCATATCTCCCTTTCTTTTATTTCCACCCTATTTCTAAACTCCACTTTAATTTTATCCCACTCCTCACTATATTTTTGGAAGAAATTTTTATTTTCTCTAATAACTTCTGAATAATTTCTACTAGAACTTCCTTAAATTCTTCTCTTTTCAACAGATAGGTGGGAAATGTCAATGTCTCATTTTTATTTCATTACCCTGTATTTTTATTTTAGTTATTATTGGAGCATGATCTGAAATAGTTATTGGGTGCATGATCCTGTGAAATGTAAAGTCTGTGTAGCCTAGCCCAGTTTTTGTATCTTAGGGAATAATGTGTAAATTCACTCCAAACTCCTGGTACTGAATTCACATCTTCCATGACAAATATTTTCATAAATTCCTTCAAAAATCTACTCTCCTTTGTTATATTTTTCCCTTTGGGCCCCCCATGACACATCCTCACTGTTGCAAATCAAATTCCGGTCTCCACCTATAAGTAATGTTCCTTGCTGAAAGTTGATTATTTCACCCAGAAGTTTCTTAAGCTTCATTATAAAAGTTTTAGGTGGAATATAAGTACATGCCAGTATAATCCTCCTCCCTTTCCAGTACCCCCTTAGTATAACAAATCTACCATTATTATCTTTTTTTATCCTCTTTTATCATATTGGAGCTTCTCTTGCAATTAAAATTATTCCTCTTTTCCTTTGTCCCAGGTATTCCATTAAATAACCATCCTGAAAACCTTTTTCTTTTCAAGTGCGTCTCCTGTAGCATAACTGTTTGCACCCTACATTTTTAATATAATTCATTACTCTTTCTTTTTTTATATCCATCTGTGAGGCCATTTACATTTAAAGACATTACAGAAAGCATCATTGTATTAAAATTATTTCTACCTTTTATGTATAATAGCTTTTTTGTTAAATGCCTAGTTCCAGTGTTTGTGTTACATGCATTTATACTTCTCAACTGTACCAACTTCCTCAGTATTTACCAGTTTTGAGGGCAAAAGAATGGGGTGCCATAAATTTCCAAGTGGCCCCTTTAATTTCTGATTTTTTTTTTATTATTTTAATTTATAGTTTTAAGTGATGGCTGACATCATCAGACATCTCCAAGAATATCCCACAACATCATCAATGTGCAGGGGCATGTGTGATGACAACAGCTTTGTGAGGTAGTGCCTGACTGCTAGTCATACTCAGACAGTGGTGGGAGTTTCAAACCATGGGTGATGTTGCTACTAGTACTAGTAGTTTTTGTTTATCAGTCAGTCTAACACTGCCTAGTGCCTACGATATGGTTGCTGGCCTGCCAGTGACAAAAGCTGTTGATAATACATTCACAGAGTAGTTTGTAGTCATTAGTGGGCAGTCAGAGCATAGTATCAGCTGTAAGGTTACAGTCCAGTCAGGAGGATGAATAGGTACATCGACGTTACACCTGTTGTACTGTTTCTGTTGTTGGTGGTTGTCAAGGTAACTTTTTGTAACCCCACTGGACGTTCATCAAGTGAGACTGAAATATGCGACAGTCTTAAACATTTTAATGGAAGTGAATGGGAAGCCAGTTTACATGAACTGTTCAAGGAAGTCGAGGAACTGCTGGAGGAAGGAAGATACTCACCATAAACTACAGGACACAGTGAAAAAAGTGAAAAAGAAAGTATGTTTACTAGGGACACCTGTGTCAGTGTAATTGAGTCTCAATGTGTCTGCAGTTATTGGAACAACATCCTCTCTGGTTAGTCCAGGAGAAGTGATCGAAGATGCATATGGTGGTGGAGGGAACTCTTGTGAGATTCCAGTGAAAGTTAAACCTAAAGCTAGGCTGCTGCAAAACTCTTAAGTTTCTGACATGGCCCGCGTGTTATAAGTTTTAAGTCAACAGCTTCTGTAGATCTTGAATATACTGCAGAATATGACAAAATGAAAAAGGAGTATGAAATATATTGGGTCAGTAAAAACAATAAGATTGCTTCCATGTAGAAAGAAGCAAAACTTGACAAAGTGAATAACAGGTTAAGAGCAGAACTGCAGGTAAGAACATTTGTAAAAGAGTGTAGCAGCTCCTGCTTATTTTTCAAACATATGTTTTAAGAGTTACTTTGAACAGTTCATTTGCATTTTGGAATAACAGGTTATGTGCAGTGCCTGCTGTTATTTTGGGTCTCAGATTTCTGAGTTTACATCTTCTTTTGCTGGGAATGATGTTTTTACACCTGGGGAGGAGTGCGTTTGAGCTGTGGGAGATGAGTAATAATTTTGACATACTTTCTCCATTAGGGATTTGGACTGGAGGTAGGGGAAGGAAGAGCTACTGATGCCAAGATAATGCATTGATTGCTTGCCATTATATTTTTCAGATACAACAGAAAGACTCAACTGACTGTAACTGTATAGTTCAGTTGTTTTTAAAACAAAAGTCTATAAGTATTCTTTATACCATACTTTTCAATCTTCCATCTGCAGAATGTGGAACAAATGGGCAAAATGTAGAACACTTAACTTCAACTGAGAAGTTAGAATGGATAGAATGAGTTACATTATACTGTTTTTTTACTAAATTAATATCATTCAGTATAATTTACTATGGCTATCAGATAAAAAATTTGGTAGAGCCCTGTTTTAATGTATTAACACAAAGTCAACACGGGATTGAGTGGATGTTGAAGGCTGTAGGAGGTTGCCATA
Organism: Protopterus annectens; assembly: GCF_019279795.1. NCBI lineage: Eukaryota > Metazoa > Chordata > Ceratodontiformes > Protopteridae > Protopterus > Protopterus annectens. The sequence goes on from NC_056733.1 coordinate 736,261,902, forward strand.
ATATTTTGTGAGACTTGAGATTAGAAAGCTGGGCTTTTTCTTGTCAGGTAGTTTTTGTTTCCAGAACAACATATTTTATTGTAAGAACCATTTAGCCACTGCTGGTTAGTAAATGACTTAACCTGAAAATGCCTACGTCAAGCTATTTTTTTAACTCTTTCTCTGTTCAGGTTTGTTTGCAGTATAGGTGTTTTTGCACTGTGTTAATCGAAATAAAACTATCTTAATTCCTGAGTTATTCAGGACTTAATGCAAGTGTGTTTAAACTGAAGAAAGTAGTTGTTTGCAGTAAGAATAGGATACAGAGAATTATAGCACATGCAAGTAATGGTGTGGAAAGAGGGTGGTTGATGATGAGTTGTATAGTATTGTACAGAGTATGAGAAATTTGACAACATGAATTTGAGTTAAACATATGTTTTTCCTAGAAAAATGTGGTTCATTCACTTGACTTATTATTGTAGTTATGGATTTGAGTTACAGACAAGTTGTTGCTGTGAGATTGTGGTTCCTGTCCAGGTAGCATATTCATACTAAGTGTTTTAACAATTCACTAATATTTTTATATTGGTTTTGATATTGTAGAAATTCTCATCATTACCTTACATTCAGTCCCAGTATCTTCTGCATTATTTTACTTTAAATATGCTGTGCCAGTGGAAGTAGAAGTCTTTCGCTCAGTACAAGCTTTTTTCAAGTCAGTGCACAATATTTTCAGCATTTTATTGATACAATTGACAACATGCACATCTTTCAAAGTCTTCAGAGCAATGTCTGTGCCAGAGTAACTTGGTTAACCATGACTATTCCCTGCTGAAAGATAATTATCTCTCCCATATTTTTTAAAATTATTAATAGTAGTTTTAGGTGGAATATAAATACATGCCAGCATAATCCTTTGAAGCACTGTGATTGTCCCAGGATGGTTTGCATTTATTAATCCTTGTATAGATTTATACTTTCATTTTTTGTATTACTGGTATGTCATTATGTTCAATTGTAGGTCTTGCAAAACAGTGAAAGTTCAGGAGGTAACCAAATCTCTGAAAAATGATAATGAAAAAGATAATGGTGAAAAAAAAACAAAGACATTTAAATAGCTTGTTATAATGCATGGTAAAGAAATGCTAGCATATGTTTAATGCAGGCAGAACTAAAAAGAGCAATAGCTATTGCCAGAAAAAAATGCATATTTCATGTCTGATATTTTATCTGTTCTTCACTTTGTGTTTGAATGTTGGTGGTATCCCACAACTCCATTGGAGAGGGCATGGTTACATAATTATGTATGCAAATTGTATGTTAATCAGCTTACAGATTTTTGGCCAGTTGTACATACTTTTTATGGGCCTTTGTCCAGATTTTTGATGTTTCCAGGTTGAGAGGAATGCATGCATACACTGTTTATCAGGTTGATCTTTTATACAGATGTTTCTTGTCATATCCATTTGAGCCTATGTCATATCTTACAAAACTTTTTGTTTTACTGAAGGCCCTCAAACAAAAAACACACCTCCAATACCACTTGAAACCTATTAAGTTAACAATAACACACAAAACTATGTACATCTTCAAATATTTTTACCCTCTTAATAGGAACAAATGTTTCAAACTGACATCCACACTCACAGACTTGAGTTAAAGTAAAAGAAAGGAATCCATGCTAAGATGCATGGTGCAGCCTGTGCTTCTACTAAGTGCTGTTTGGTTTTGGCTTATCTTTATAGCTCGCCCAGCTTGGAAAACACTTGAATGTTTTCAGAGAACATTATCTCCAAGCCATTTCTCTTTATTAAATTGTCTCCTGGAGGTATTCGAACCAGATACAGAATTGCTACTAAGCATACATTTAATTGCTAGAAAAAAATTATAATATTCAATATCATTTTTCATTTATTTGCTTTCCCTTAAAATGTGTTACTAGATGAAGCTAAGGGCCTTAATACAGTCATTCCCTACACAAGAATGAGGAAAAACACACTATTTTTTCTTTTGTCATGCTCTTTCAACCAGACTTTTTTTTTACACAGTTTAACAAAGTCCAAAAAAGTCCAGTAGTTCCAGATTTTCATGTTCTGTCATTTTTCACATTTATTATTATTGCTTTGTAATCCCACACTTGTCAGTTTGCAAGTTACTGGTTTTATTCCTGTCCATCTTCATCTCCCAAATCCTGTCTCTGCTTAATTTCCAATGTACAATTAATTATTCTAGTTGACTGTTGTGCTTTTTTCTTTTTTGAGACAATATCTATGTTGTCTTTATTACCAGAAGAACAAGAAGCAGACTCTCCTTCTGTTTCAGAGCTTACTTTTGTTGGACAAATTTTGTATTTCTTTCTTAGCATGTACTTCATCAAAATGATTTTGTTCCCCTAGGAAAGAATATTTTGAAGATAGCTGGGTGCAGCAGTTTGAATCTCATGCATGCTTCTCGACATTCTTGGAGTAGTGGTGTAGAGTGATGCCGTTCTGCCTGGTGTATGAGTAATCATTCTCCACAAACAGTCTGCTGTCTCCCACTTTTAGTACTTTGTCTTTCTGCCACGGTTTTGTCAGAATCACCTCCTTCAGCTGGTAGGATTGCATCTTTACTATTAAAGGTCTATGTTGCTGCAGTTGTCTTATACTTTCCTCTAGGTTACTGGAAGTCACGTCTGGAGCTTGCACTGCTTTTTGCTGAAAAGCTGCAGTACTTTTCTCAGTCAGTGTTTTTTCCTCACCTTTTGAAGTTGATTTTCCCTTGGGTCCCCTGTATTTCTTTTTTCCTGGCATCCAGACAGTGCATTTACTAGCCAGTTACTGAAATTTACCCAGAAGTGTAAGTTCATTGAATTTATCTGCTAAGTTTCTGCTTTCACACTGGGAGAGCTATAATTAAGCTGTTAATATGCAGCCGTTGTAAGAAGTTAAAGATAAGTTAAGGGTTATCCCAAATTTCATTTACAAGAAGGGCAGAAATATCAAACATATTGTTCAAGAACTCCCACCTTATGGTGGAATGTCATGGCAAGACTAAATGCGGGTCATATATATATATATATATATATATATATATATATAGGTTTACAATTAAATACACTATCACTGATGTCGACTGGCATGCAGTTGAAAGGCAGTTTTCCAGTGGCAGAAGGCTGATTCAAAATACATCGAATACACTACAGCAAATGGTAGTGTAGTTCGAGTATCTGAGTTTGGGATTGTGCACTGAGATCGCAGTTCAGTGAGGAACAGGGAATTGGCCCATTTCCTCACTGTAGTGCGATCTCAGACTTGGTATAGATAAGTTGCAGGGTGTGTGAATGCGCAGCCCCCCCACATGGGGAGTGCGGGGGGGGGCTTGTTCCTACTGCAAATTAGTAAGATACATGTACCATTGACTATAGAATGTCACTGTATGTGAAGGTGCATAGCATGGGTGACTGACGTCACCTCCTATGTCGAATACATTGAATTATGGCTGACCAGAATTTCGCTGTTCTGGATTCAAGATTTTGGGTTAATCGTGTGACTAGTCGATCCTTGCAATTTTATATATATTGCAAAATGCCATAATGTCAAGATTGATAAAATCGAACACAGAATCTTGACATTATGAAATTTCTAAATCAAAAAGTGAATATAAAAAATATGTTAAACATGTTTTTGCAGGGGGGCAAGCCCCCCTGCACTCCCGCACCCCCTGCACCTTCAATATACTAACTCCAAGATCTCGCTACAGTGAAGAGAATGGTAATGTTCCCATTCTGCACTGTCTAGCGATCCCCATTACCATTCACTTCTCTGTAGAGTGATCTTGGAGTTAGCATATTTAAGGTGCAGGGTGCAGGGGGGCACATAGTTTTACATGTTTTTATTTATTTTTTATTAATTTCGAGATTACAAGATCTCAAGGTTCTTGGTTCAGTATATAGAACTTCGAGATTTTGTAATTTAGAAATTAACTGGACCCATATTTTTATATATATATATATATATATATACATACATATATATACATATATATATAGACATACAGACACACACACATACTATGGTGCATATAAGATGTATTAACTTTCAAAGTTTTATTTTTAAATGGCTTATTCTTAAAGATATATACTTTTATACACATATATGTATATACATATATAGTTTTTATTTATTTATTATTTTTCACTTGCACATTATAATGTATGTGTGTGTGTGTGTGTGTGTGTGTGTGTGTGTGTGTGTATATATATATATATATATATATATATATATATATATATATATATATATAGTGTGACTTAATGTTTGCATTTCAATAAGTATATTTTTATGTATGATTAGTGATTAAACAATATTCTAAAATCTATACATTTATTTTTATTAATGAAAGTGCTGATTTTACATTGTGTGCTGAAGTATTTTTATAGTGGATGTTTTTTGTATATTTACTTAATACATACAGCCTTGAAATTTGTGGATATGATTAAGTATTCATATATGTAAGAACATGATTAGGTAATTAGCATTGCATCTTTGTATTTTTAGCTGTTTACGGCAAGCTGCCTAGAAGTTTTATTAGTTCTGAGCAAGTTCTGATGTAGAATGAAAGCACTTAACTTCAATTTTATTGCAGAAATATATTTCCCTAAGGCATTGGTGCGTCTACTGGCATTTCACTTTGTGGTTTTAAGGTGTTATATGCTATGCTGGTTTGGTGATTCTGACTAATTTTTCACTTTTTGTTGGATAATCTTTTTTATTTCCTACATGGCCTGTTCTGCATCAAAAAATGTCTTTGATCCTCCAAGAAAAAAATATTCTGAAGACAGCTTGAATCTTCCACCTGCCTCTCAACATTCCTTGATTGCTGGAATAAATTTGTTTATCTTCTGCCTGGTGTGCAGTGAATAGCAAAGTTTTTTATGAATGCTCTAAATACCTTCTACAGAGGAGCTATCAATACCATTATCACCATTAACTGTACTGCATGGTTCAGTAACAGCACAATGGCTAAAAGGAAGAAGCTGCAAAGGGTAATAAGAATAGCAGAAAAGATAGTGGGCACTAGTCTTCCTACCTTACAAGTGCTCTTTGAAATGAGATGTAAAAAGAGGCCCCAAAAAATACTGAGTTACTCTTCTCATCCAGCGTATGGTTAGTTCACTAAACGTACTGCTGGTAGAATGTTACGGAGTGTCCACTTCAGGACCTCCAGATTCATGAACAGTTTTTATCCAACTGCAATAAGATTCATTAATCTAGACGTAAATCTGGATGTATCAAAACTATAATAGGTCATTGCGCTCTCATTTTTTTCCATACACTAATTCTATTTATTTATTGCATACTAAAATTAATATATTCTCATTCAAGAGCAATTCCATTCACTTCCTTATGTGCAGTATCACCCAATCTCACCTCTGCGTATAGTGTACTTTTTTTCATGTGTTAATCATCTAGTAGTCAGTGTTGTCCAGTGTATATAAATAGTGTACAAGCATGTACATCAGCTGCTTAGATATTTACTTTTGTACTATAGTTATTGTTTATTCTTTAATACCTATCACGTCTGTCTTTTTGTGTTTGTTTTCTCCTGCAAAAGAGATGACACTTGAAATTTTGTTTAGGTAGCACTTGTGTTTCCTAAATGACAATAAAGTTTCTTTGAATCTTAATCATTTTCCACAAATACTCTGCTGTCTCCAACTTTTAATAGTTTTCCTTTCTGCCACAGTTTTGTCAGTATCAACTTGTTCTGCTGGAATGATTACATCTTTACTAATAAAGGTCTTGGCTAGGTTTGGATCATAAACTTGATGTGCCCTTTCAATGAACAAATCCTGTTGTGGAATACCAGTACAGCTGCTTATTTGTGCTTTCATAAAATTAATACCTTCTGTTCCTTACAGTTTCTCATATAGCATACAACAAAAAAATCTCAGGTTTTCTCTGCAATTGCTGACTTCTACTTTTATTTTTAAAATAGCTCATCTTTGGAAGCCTAATGCTCAGACAGACTTTTCTTCAACCTTTGATTTTTGCAGTTTTATCAGTTCTTCAGAATAGCTAATTAAAACAACTTTTATTTTTCCAGCCTTTTGGTATTTGAGCTGACATATTCTTTCAGTGTTTTACTTATTTTAATCACCTCTGAGTACATTTGCTTTATTCTTTGTCTAAATTACTGAAAGCCATCTCTTGTACCAAAGCTGAAGCTTGAACTACTTTTTGATGAACAACAATATTCTTCACAGGCAGTGTTTTCTCTTTACCTTTTCTGGTTGATTTATTTTTTCATATTTTCCAATTTCTTCTTCGTTGGCATTCAGACAGTATACTTACTTACCAGTGACAGACTTTTATCCAAACTGACAGATTCACTGCCTCCCTTTTCTCACTGGGAGAGTTGAAATAAAGCCATTGAACAGCCATCTTAGAAATTCTCAACAATGGAAAATTTTGGCACATAGTGACTTAATAAGTTTATGTAATGAAGTAAGCTGAATGTAATTCATTAGTTAAAAATGACATAATAAATTAAAAATTGTTTAATTATTGATGTTATACTACAAGTTTGATATCTGTTTAAAAGAAAAGAAAATATGAAGGAAGTAATCACCTGGGCTGTGATTCAGAAAGCTGGTGGGCATGGCCGTGACCATCCCACCTCTGTTTACTCTGTACAGTAAAACTTGATGCTCATTAAGAACGAATGCAGGTTGGGTGATAGTGTGTGAGATAGTAAACTCATTTGACAACCCACATGAGGCTGCAGCATGAACTGAGAGAAGAGTGGATAATACTTTGTTGCAGCCACAGGGAACTAGATGTAACAAGTGTCCTTATTAGTATTGACTGTGCAATCCTGCGAGCAATACTACAGCAAGAAAAATAAGATGTCTTAAAGGGTCACACGGCATGTATGCTGATCTATATTTTGACCAAATTAAAGGATGGAAATGTGTAAATAGGAAATTAATGAAAAAAGGAAGCTAGGAAAGGGAAGAACATAAGGTAAACAATTATGGAATAAGCCGAATGAAGGTAGGGAAAGAAAGAATTTTTTGGGAGGGTCATGTTCCCAGTTTAGTAAGGTTGTACAGGTAACTTGGCAGACTGAGCACTGGACTTATGCACTTGATATGCTGATGGCTTTGGCTTCTAGTCTTAACCCTTGCTCATTTATTCTGATATTGCACTAAATGTCCAGTGGGTGTAAGAGAAGTAAGTGGACTAGAGTAGGAAGCTATATAAAAGGCAAACAAGACTGACAGGGGTGGTGATGACACGATCAGAGATGGGGAAAACAATGCAGAAGGAAGCAGCAGCCACACAGAGGAAAGACAATGGTGATGGGATGATTGGACAACAAACAGTGGCAGTCATAGACACAAAAGGGAGGAGAATATTAGGATGGGGAACTGGATGGTATAAACAGCTGCACTCTGGGATAGCCAAAACCCAGTGGGAGCTTATTCCTTACCCTGGGCTATCCCACCACTGGGCCTTGGCTGTAATGGTAAAGCCAATATGGGGCAGGGATGTAACTCAAAGTCACTGGAGGAGGATCTGTAAGTGCCCAATTTGGGCATCCAGCTACCTGTTAATAAGGCCTTGTACTATTTCCCCAGCTGCCACTGTCATGCATGTTACCTCCACTCTCACTGCTTCCAACAGGTGCTATAGTAATACCTTCCATAGCAAAAAGTAGTGGCAGTGTCTGATGCAGGAACTGCAGGAGTGTGCGCACGCTCACCTGTCTGTGTGTGTGTGTGGCAGTAGCAGCTGGGGACACTGATGGCTGTGGTTTTGGTGGCAATAGTGTACTAGCCACTAAGGGTGGGGCAACATGCCTGAATAGTGGCATGGGTGCTGGTTTGAATGCTGCAACATAATAAATGTATATAATGTAAAGGATGAGTGAAATATGGTGGGGGAGCTAAAATTACAAATAGAGTAAAAAATGCAGTAAAATATTTTGCTGTATTATAACGTAATAGTCATGAAACCCTCACCCAACTGTAATAATAATGTGCTATTATACAACCCATAGGGGACTTGAAGCATTCTTCTGAGCTGGGAAACTGTATTTGAATTGCCTAGCCATAATAAGGCCTTATTAAATTTAATTATTTTGGCTGTGAAAAAACCAATTACTACAAAATTGAAATTAAATTCTAAACCAACTGTATTTAAGGTATTGAATATTATAAAAGAGATAAAAGAACTGGAAGATAGATCTTTAGAAAAGGAAAGGAGCAAATTACAAAAATGGAAATTATGGGAATAATGCACACATAATAATGAGGAGGAGTGAGGTACAAGGGGAGACAGGAATTCAATGTTGCACTGATGATGGTAGCAAAGAAATATGTGTGATATATTGTATTTAAATGGGAAAATGTTAAAATGGTTTGTTTTCTTTTCTGTTAATATATATTTGCCTATGTCTTAAGTGATAAATGTAATAAAGGTGTTAAAAAAGATTTGGGCTAAGTTATTCCATTATCACAAAGCTGCAAATTGACTACAGTCTCATTGGTTTCTATACATGGGACATTCTATTTTTTTTCTAAAAAGGCACACTGGAAGTATAGGTCATAAACAGTAGGAAATCACCTCTATTGTATTTTCTTTTATCTTAACCTGAGCATGGAAGAGAGGCCACATTTAAAATTGTGTGTGAGAACTACATGAAGTGTTTAATCTGCAAAGTAAACTGCTACATAGGTCCTTAGTCTTTGCTTTTTTTTCCTTTCCTTTTTTCTTCCCAGTGCCTGTGGCCAAACCTTTAATATAAGAAACACCCTCTCAAAAAGTAAAGTAAAGCACCTTTCAGCTTCCTAACACAGTGTTGCACCCCACTATCAAGCCTTTACTGCAAACTCAGAAGCACAGAATTTAGTGTAGGTATTATAAGCAATATTTTCATTCTGAAAATCAGCAGAACTCCAGTGGTGTGTGTGTGTGTGTGTGCGCGCGCTTCTGGCTGCACATGCTCTGCTGTGTAATGGAGTAAATCCTTTTCTCTTCTTCCTCAACTAACTGGGCACTTCTATGCTGTACACATTTGTCCATTATTTAGATCCAAAACCATTGAATTATTTTCTAAATTAACTAAAATAGTTAGGAAGATGATATAATTTATATAATGACCTCATCATAAACAGTCTTTTGCTCCACACTATTTGGAAATAATTAAAATAACAGCAAGAAATGCCAAATACAATTGATAGTTTTTTTTTCTGAAGCCTTTACATGTGAGCTTTTGCTCTGGGCCTGCTCCATTCACCTTCACTCCACTCGGGCTTCCTTTGCTTCCCTTTCCCCAATTACCACCTATTCTCACCTCCCCTACTTTTTATGTTGCTATAGCCCCACCTCACTAACATTTCCTCCAATCCCTATAGCATTCCTATAACCCTTTCAACCTGTACTAGACATGCTCTAAAACTACTTTCCCACTTCACTGTACCTCACTTAACTCCTGTCTGTCCTTCCCCTGTATCTATTCCATCACCCTTTATTTGCTCCAAATATGCTTAAGCCATTCCTTAAATAACCATGCTGCTAAGTTCCTTTCTTTTAATTTTTGCTTCTTTTAACTCAAATTACACCCCTACAGTCTATCACAATAGCAGCACACACATCAACAATAGCAAGCCCCTATCTCACTTATTTCTCAATAGTTACCATGATATCTCCCCTAGCCTGCTAAACATAGGTCCAATTCAGTGCCTTAAACCAAAAATTCCACAAACACACCCTCCTAACAACAAAATAAAATTATTACCCCTAAAAAAGTAATGACATCACAAACAAATTTTTCACAGTAACATCTCTCAGTTCAGTGATATTCACCCTAATCCGGCCTAACTACTACTACTCCAACCTACCCGACATGAAAAAAAGCTTGAACTTGGTTACACTAAATCTTCATTGCATATATGTAACTAAATTACACAGTTATGTGGCTGGATAAGCCATTAAAATCCAGATATCTTAGCCACCAGTGAAACTTGGCTCAACCCACCACACAAGACTCAGAATTTCTATCTCTAGGCTATAATATAATTAGAGCAGATAGCGATGAAAAGAAAGCAGTTGGAATGGACATACTTTATCCCAAGTCTGTCAGTTCTTACCCTATATACAAATACTATTCCAAAATTCAATAATGCCCAAATCCCTATTTCCTTAACATTGAATAAAAAATGTTTATGCATTATCATACTTTGCATACCTCCCAGAAATAACATTCTCATACTTGAGGACATAATATCACGGATCTACAGTGCAATTAATAATGAAAATATTATTCCATGATATGTTAACATTGATTCACAGAATTTTACTTTAAACTCTGACTTCGCATCCTCCAGTATTAACCAGTTTGGCTTTACTCAATTTATACAAAGACCAACAGCACACAATAAATTTAATGACCAAAATTCTGTCTTAGACTGGATACTAGCATCCAATCCAAATAAATTTACCTATGTAGACACACTTCCAGACACCTTAAGTGATCACTTACTCACCTTTGCCCATAGATGCATTCCCAAAATGTCTTAAAATTTACCCAACTCCTCATAGACTCAAATGCCATAGATTGGTCATCATTAAAAACCTTCCCTCTAGATGAAGCTGTACACCATTTCATCTCTAAATTCCTCAATATCCTTAATAGCTTAGCTTCTGTCCAAACAAAAAGAATTAAAATCATTCTCCATAGCTTTCAAAGCCAAGTAAGGATCTTATGACCAAAAGGGACATAGCATGAAAAGAGAAGCCAAAGTATAAAACCCACCTAACCTGCAACCTTTCAGGCACCTCCATAATCAAATTAAAAAAAAAACAAGTACTCAGAGACAAATAGTAATTATATTCACACCTACAAAATAACCTTAAAACTAATCTTAGGAAATTCTCTACTCATTCCAGGATCTAAAAAGACCCTAGCTCATCTCCTGGAACTTCTTCCACCTAAATAGCCTGCCAATTTAATACCTACTTTTGAAATTATTGCCAATTTACCTTTATCCACCAAAAATCCATTCACAAATGTCAATAAAATCACATTATTCCAGTGTGTCACATCTCATTGTTGTGGGTACTGTCCTCAAAAGGAGCAATGAAACACTTTCCGGAAATTGGGTGCAATAGCAGAAAAAATGAGTCAGGGTTTAGACAAGAACCCAAAGTCATCAGTAAATCCAGTACATAAGTCCAGCGCTCAGTGTGCCAAGTTACCTGCACAATCTTACAGAAAGTTGCAGTTAAGCATCTATGAATGTTATCAGTGCAGGCAGTTTAATACAGTACGTGTGAAAACTGTACCAATGCCATGGGGCACTACAGCTTTGGCATAATTCATCAGTTAACAGTAGAAAACTCAAACCCATCTGTTTCCAAGGGGACAGGAACACTCAGCATAATACAAGGGCAGGAGCACCATAACATGTTGAGATGTGTGTATAAGTCCATGAAACCATGCAACCACTGACATATATACAATCAGTCCTGTAGTGCTCCTTTTTAACATTGAATGTGCAACCAAAGTGTCAGTATTGTGTACGGCATGGTCTAACACTTATTGCCCTTATATAGGAACTTGTGGTTTTACCCGTACTAACTGGTTAAATAGCAAATGGCCCAAAGTATTAGGGCAAAAATATTTCCCAACATACCTGTTAAATTAGCAGTTTGCTATTATCTTAGCATCTTAAATACCTTAATGTTACAAGGTACATCCTAAATAAGTCTCACTGTACATATCTCTTAACCTCTTAGAGCAAGAAATCTGGATAAAGCCACAAATTATGGGGGAACAAAGGCCTAAAAATAGGGACAGTTTTTAAGTATTGCTCTTACAAACTTAGAAAGTAGATAGCACAGTAGGTTTTGCATTAACATGGCTTTTCTGAAGAGTATGAAATATGAAACAGAAATAGCTGTTATTATTTTCTGACTTTAATTTTCATTCACTTACCAATACTTTGCCAGGAAACCACAAGTTTATGAAAAAAACAACCAAAAATATGAAACAAAAATCTGGACATTCTGAAAAATCTGTGCAGTTGAGAGGTATGTCACTGTACTACATAGAACTTGCTTGTATGGTAACGATTTATCTACAGTCCATGGCACTGGTGGCAAGTCATATGTATTCAGTAATAAAGTACTACTGTGGGCACTTGATAATGTAGAAACCCTGGTGAAAATCCATACCTACCCTGACTCCTGCTGTGACAACTGAAGAAATTGTTAACATGTGAAGCCAAAGTACCTGTAACAGGTATACTAACCTAGGTGCTCCCTGAAGCATTCAAGCCTCCTGCTGTGCATTCTCTGCACTCTGTTCAGGGTCTTTGGAGAAAGAAATAGAAATCTGTTAGTCATTTTTATGGCAAACAGTGGCAGCATGAATAGTGAGGTGAGCCATTGTATATTGTTGGTGGCTGGTCCTTCACTTTAACCTCAAATCAGCCAGGAGGTCAGGATTTCTCCTTTTGCAAACATTATAATTGGGGAAGCATTGCCTACCATTTCATATTATGCCACTGGTACACGTGACCTCTTGCACCAGGCTCCTCCTGGCCTTGTCTTTATGTTGAGGACCTTGGTGGTCTTTCTCAATGAGCTTTGGGCTGTGTTGTTGGTGGAGGACGTAGAAGAAGATTTGTGTTCCCTTAGGACGCTATCCTTGAGTTATGAACTCCCTTTAGGATTATTTATTTATTGACCTTTGGTGACTGGGAAAGTCCGACTGGGTCAGAAGCCCATTTTCAGTGGAGGCCCAGGGAGAAAAGCTCCAAACAGCGATCACAAAGTAGGCAATAACCATATACATAATGCATAAAATTTATACATAATGCATAAAATTTATACATAATGCATAAAATTTATACATAATGCATAAAATTTATACATAGTACATAAAATTAGAAGTAGAAAATAAAAGTAAGCAGAGAACATTTCAGTTCGTAAATTACATTACACTGGTACAATAAGATGTTTAATATGTACAAAATTAAATTAAATAAGTATAAGGCATAAAATTAATGTGTCATAAGAAGCCTTTTACACAGAAACCAGTTACTGGATTGTAGAATAGTCATTTGAGAGAGTGTATGGTATATAAAGGTCTTGGAGGAGATAGAGAGAGTTAGAAAGGAAATAGTGCTGCATTTAAGTTCTGAATCCTCCTTCAGAAGCCATAGATGTTACCATAATAGTTTGGAGAGAAACAATGATGAAAATTGGTGGTCACACCCATGTTTGTATGTGTCAGCTGGCACACAAATGTGGCAGCTCATTTGTGTAAACTACGTAAGTATTGTAGTATTGTGTTATAGTAGTATATATATATATATATATACATATACATATATATATATGTATATATATGTATATATATATATATATATATATATATAGCAGTTTTGTTTGAGGTGTGAAATATGGCAGCCCTTTTTCGTGGAATGTAGTGGTAGTGAACCATGCATAACACTGATTCCACTCTGTATGTGTTGACTGGACTTACAGATGTCCCCCTAGATATATGAATCATGCATGTGCACTGCTACCTGAAGGTTCCCAGGCATGTGCACAATGCTGCAGGGAAGACAGTGCAAAGTTATCTGGTGTGCAGGATGTGAAAACTGAGTGATTCACTAACTTGTGTAAGTTGAGTCTTCATATGCATCAGTTCTCATATACATAATCATCATGCCCAGATATCCAAAGTGACATGATATAAGAGTGAGGGAGGGAAAGCTCTGTTCCTCACCGCACTGCAGAAGAAGACATGGAGCAACAGTTTGTCAATGAGCTCAAAAAATTGTTAAAATATAACACCTGCTTCAGCTCAAACTGGGCAAGTCCAAACTTTTATAGCGTAACATACCTAAATGCTTGGCTTTAAACCTTGCTTTGTTAGCATGCCACATTTAAAGTTGAAGAAAAACTTTTAAGGAGTTATAGCAAAACTGAACTGAGAGAAGTAATTAAAGTATGTAATTCCTTTGCAGAAAAATCGTGAAGCTTCAAGGGAAACACAACCATCTGCACATTATCAGAGCAAGTGTAAATCAGTCAGTCTGGGGTTGTACTACCTGTATGTTAAATTGACTGATTAGTCTACTCTTTAGAACTCCACTGCATTTGCCAAACTGTTCATTACATTGCCAGTTCACATTCATGGCATTCATGAGAGTTGCAACAGTACAACTGCTACAGTGGGTGAGCCTTTGTTTATTACTGATACATGACTTACACTTGATACACATCTTGGTTAGACATATGGGAATGACAGATGCCCAGTCAGCATTTTGTATGCATTGGGATAATTGTTTGAAGGGGATTTGTGTTCCATAGCCAGTCATGATATTAATACCAATGGTTTCCAGATCTACAGATCAATGTCTAAGCAAACAATAAAATGTAAGCATACCAAGGGGTCTGCAGAGAAAAACTTCACAAAAGGCCAGGTTTTCAGATGCTAAGAATGAGGTGGTCATCCAGACCATCCATCCCCATAGCCATCAGCTCTTTGGTTTAAATACAGCCAACTGTGCCTGGAAAGACATGGTAGTGGGTATAAATGTGGAGGGTGGCCAGAATCATATAACATGGTCTGATGCACAGTGGGTAATATTATACATGGTGTACAACAACTTGCTGCCCCCTTGACATGGGAAGGTAGGTCAGTAGGTGGAAGGCAGTGGGTTGAACTATTTCTTATGGAGATGGAGGAGTTTTTGTTATTCTTCAGGGATAATGATACCTCTGATAAGTGCTATAGTGCGATGCTGGAAGTCAGCACAGAAATTCATTGGGCAGCAAGATCATCTCTCTTTGGCTATGCTATTTCTAAAGCTTGGAACTCCTTACCTGTCCATCTAACCTCCATGTGCTCCAACACTCGATTCAAAAAGCTCCTCAAAGCTCACTATATGAATTCCTGGTTATGCTCCTGTGACTCCCCAGGATAAACACTACTGTACTACCTATTCCTCATCTAAACCTAATCTCAGTGAACCCATAGAGCAAATACTCTATGTAGTATGTTTTTCTATACCTGCATTATCTAAATGGATGTAAAAAGTATATGTTATTTTTATTTAGTACCATACAAAACATGTAAGATATGTATTATATTGGTACTACTTACATATGAAACTATATGCCAATGTTCCTCGTTGAGTTTTGATATATGTTATCTTATCCCATCTGTTATGTACTATCAGATGTTTATGCTGTATAACTGTATGGTTTCTACCTGCTGAACTATGTAATTTTATCTGGAGCTTTTCTCCTTGGGCTTCTGCTGAAAAAGGACCTGTGTCCAGTAGGACGTTCCAGGTAAACAAATGTAAAATAAAATAAAATAAATAAATACAATTTGCTGAACATGCCAGAACTATACTGCTATTTCTCTTAAGCAGCACATGTAGGTTCTCCACAACCTGTTTTTTCTTGGCCTAGTTGTTAATGTTGTCTGTTTGGGTTATATAGGTACATCAGGAAGTGTACTACCGCAAGCCTCTGTTTAAGGTATTGTATATACTAGAGTGGTTTGGGCGAGCTACTGTTGCAGCATCTTGTTTACTGGTAAATGTCTGAAAATGGGCTTTACATACTTAGTTTGTAGTACTTTGCTGTGTTCACAGATGATTCTTTCTCTGGCACCACCACTGTGGAACTGTCACTGCCTGAGGTCAGGGGATCTGATGTCTCTATGGATGATGGGGGGGGAGCATGAGCTGGCTCAGTCAAGAGCTATGGTGTGTGTGTGTGTGTGTGTGTGTGTGTGTGTGTGTGTGTACACTATGGAGAAAGAAATGAGAGTCTGCTAGGCATTTTCATGCCAAACAGTGGCAGCCTGAATACAGAAGTGAGCCACAGTTACTTACAGTACATTGTTGGTGACTGTGTCCTACTCATTCCATGGACACAGCCTTTATGCCTGTGAACACCCAGGAAATACACAGGGAGAACAGTGTCAGGGGGAAACCATCGCTCAGGAACATTCTGCAGGTAACTCCATTGGGCAGCAGAGGACACAGATAGGGGTTGAGTACTGATGAAGACATGGTTAGTGTCCTCCTGTGGAAATCAGTGTATCACTGGCTACAACTCATTGCATGTGCAGGGCCAACATGGAGGCATAGGGTAGTACCACTACAGCCATGGAAGAGTTGATCAGGCTGATACGAGGTATATAGGATGACCTTTATGAGGGCATTTCCCATATGTGTGACTGTTCTGATACACTAAATAACTGACTAGAATATGCCTTGTCATGTTGAGGACACCTGCTGAGCTTGAGGCTGTATTCATGATGTTCCAGTGGTACATCTATAGATGGTGATTATTAAGGCCATAGATGGGGTAGGCCACACTCATCCAGCACTAACATACCCAGTGTTACATCAGTTATGGAGGTGTCTACAACCAGAAGAGTACATCCCCGGGGTTGCAAAAGTTGTGGTAGTGGCAAATCTGGTGATGGATGTCAATCAGTGTCATGCAGCACACCAACATATAGCTAGGGGTATGTTACAACCAGTGTTTCCTCAGGCAGAGGAAACTCCCATGGGTGGGTACATGCACAGGATGTTCAGCCCCATACCAGGCATGCCCTGGACCTTTCCACAAGTTTGACATGCAGTGCTGCACCTACTGCTGAGGCTGTGCTCCAGCAGACACATAGTTTCACCACCACTGGACACAGTACATCACACATACGCATACACACACACACACACACACACACACACACGCACACGCACACGCACACGCACACGCACACGCACACGCACACCTTGAAATAGTGAACCTTTGAATCACCTTTCCTGTGATGCTCCCACCTCCTTTAATGCCAAAACATACACACATCTGCACTCTTTTTCCCACATCTCATTGCACTCACAAATCTCCCTCTGAAAGGCATCCATACCTGCTTCCTTCCCCACCTGTGCAGATAATGATAACTGTGTCCTTCCTTTTGTACATTGTTACTAGTATTGCCTATGTCTGATATAATGTGTAGACTTCCTGTGCGTGGTGAGCACAGTCTAGTGTTAAATTAGTATGCATCGGTTTTACTATAGAGTGTCTCCTTTATTAAATTTTTAAATGGAGCCAAAGCTATGTGCAAGCCACTGCCTCTTTCCCAGTCCCCCAGCATGCTGTGTCCACCTCTGTCTAGCATGGTCATCCCTACATCTAATTCCTCCAGTCACTCTTTATTTTGCCCCACCTTGACTGCCTGGTGTTCTGAATTATATTCCTCCAGCAGCTGGACCTGTTGCTGCATTTGTCATCTCAGTATCATATCATGTATGATCGCACACACACTGTAAAAACATATCCTTCACCAGGATCATACAACAGGACATAACCTAACGAGTCCAGACAGTTAACCATGTCTTCAGCCACGCAAATACACTTTCAGTTATGTTCCCTGTATGTGAATGTGCAAAACTGTACCCCTGCTATGCTTCATTTAGGGGATGTCTAATGATTGTCATCCACCACAGTTACAGTGCATGTCCAGCATAATAAATAAAATGACCCTGGGTGAAATCACCCCTTGAAAAACATTGATACAGGTCACACATGTGACCTTTGTTGTTCACATTCCTCCATTCCAGTTCTCCCACTAGGCCTTTATTTCAAGGTGAGTGCAGTTTAAGACTATGAGAACCTCAGTGAAATGCAATATAGCACTGAAGGCCTGCATGGTGCTGGCTGTCTTCTCTGTGGTATGTGGGAGATACACATGCTCCCCCACATGTTGCAGCATGGCACTAAGGAATTGATGGAGTATCCTCAAACCAGATACCTGAGATACCCCCCCCTCCCCGTGGCCTCAGTAGACAACTGGAAGTTCCCTACAGCTCATATACATTAAAACCACTCAGACTTGGGTATCCACTGGGATAGTTAGTCCCCAGCTCCTATGGGGCTGTGGATGAGGCCTACACATATCCACTATGTACTGTGTGGTGTCCCTGTCAACTTTTTAGCAGACCACAATGTCAGCATTAAGGAGTGCATGATATGTTAAGTGAGGGCGAATGAGGAGTGAATATGTTAAGTGAGGGAGAATGACACAATACCTTTGGGAGCAATTGTGACCCCCATGCCCTGGCCCAGCAATCGAGGAGCCTCAATCCTCACCACTAACACCAGAGAGGGCATTTCATATGAGAGGAAAGGATAACAAATACACACAGTAAAGTGCAATTTCCCTTAAGAGTACACAGAGATCACAGTCAGTCCGGGGCTGGTCACTCCCTTGCTCCCCAGGTCCCCAATAAGACTCCCCACTGGCACAGCTACATGGTCTAGATCTCAACCTAGTGGGCAAGCTAAATCTTCAGCACCCTCTCTGTGCAACCAGTGCTTCAGGTCCCTGACCAAGTAGCTGACACACACACACACTTTGAGATAAGAGTTTACACAACCACACAGACACTTCTGGGGAAGGCTGGCACAGGTTCTCCAGTTGTGCCCCTTTTACCCAGGCTATATGGTAGTACCAGCTACCACCACCCACTAATAATTATCAGCTACTCAAAGGTCCTTAAAAGGGTATCCAATTATTACTGTGCAATATTATTATCCAATTGGTAGTATAGCCCACGGCTAAAGCTATTAGAGTGGCTTTGTACAGTTTTACCAAAGGCATGCAAGTACTCTTAAGAGCTTAAATTATCTCTACACAAAACCAGCCACAGTTAAAATGTTTTAAAATATTTAATAATAAATAATTAAAACCACAGGAGAATACGTTCTACTACACAGACAGTGCTAGTCAAGAGTTCAGAGATCACACAGAAATACTTAAAATAATCAAGTACTGCAGTTCTGACATAACAGAAAAACACTTAGTCTAAACTTTTTAAATTCTAGCTATCTCTAAAAGAAAACACAAGTCTAAGATAACTTACATAAGACAACAGGCAGAGTGTTGAGTTGGATGATCCAGACAAAAATGCTTAATAATCTCTGGTTCTCACTGTTTAAATTGAAACTACAGTTCTGCTAAAACGTTACATCATTTGACACTTTCTTGGTGTTCCCAGGCTGACAGAAACTGCATTTACATTATTTTATACTTAGAGCAATAAAGGACATTCCACATGTAAATTCTGGTCATTACCTTTAGCCTTAAAACAATAAGCAGGTAGCCTTCATCTAGCCTCGCAGGAGCCGAATTGTAAACATCAAAGGCAGTCATGAAATAATTTTAATTTCAAAGGACCAACAAGAAATGCTTGACTTAGCTTTCTTTACAGCAGATGTCAATGCTGCCACATTGTTTTAAGTTCAACATTTCACAGCATATTCTTTCATTTAAGAAGCAAGCCTTCATTTCCACATTTCACAGTATTTACAAATGATAGAATTATCTGCACAATTGTATCTGACTAGGCTGGCAGCCTTCACCCATCTCTACCAGTCTTCACAGCAATGATGCACACTTATGCATTGTGGCTACAATTAGAGTATGTTGAAAAAATACATTAACCAATACAGTGGCAAACCTTAACATTTTTTGCAGTTCCCGCAACATGAACTCCAGTAATCAGTGGTGGCCAATTCTATGTGTTGTGTGCATCTTTGAGGCTTGCTGTTTATACATTTCTGAATCTCTCTGCCATCTAGATTTGCCTCATTTGCATACATAATTATGCTCATTTAAATAATATTTCTTATTACTAAGCCATCATATAGCCATTAGCATACACAGCACTCAGATATACTATTTCTCAGTTGTCACTAGTGGCACGTGTCTGTGAATCTCACATAACATATATGTGGCCAGTTATCAGACACATTTGCTTACCATGATATGGCACTTTTCAGAATCCTGACCCTCATCTCTTTTTGTAAATAGTTCTTGGTGGTATGTGTTATATGTCTTTCTTCCTTTGAAAGAGGCAAGATGGCAAGTAATGATAAAACATTTTCGAGTTTCTTAATGACATATGAAAAATGGAAAAGCCAGGTTTGAAATGCAACATGTAAACACTGTCTGCTAAATGTTTAGCACAAATATTCCATAAGATAAAAAAAATATTTTTTTATGACTGGCAACAATTAGTGCAAAAAAAGTGCACCATGCAAGAGGATTGCACAGTTTGTATTACTTGGAAATGACTTGCTTTTTTTGTAATAAGTATTTCCCCTTGTCAAAAAAAGGTGCGAGAGAGAATGGCAAGCTGACTAAAAGAAGGAAACCGGAGTGCTCTCATGGCCAAGACCCTGCAAGAAAAGAATTATGACTCAACGGAGCTCTTCTCTCCTGATTCCCCCAAATCCTGCTAAACTTACAACCTCTTCAAAACCTACCTCCAAAGCCCATTTGCATCTAGTAGAAGGTTACCTAAACCTGTTTGTAAAAGAGTGTTAGAAAATCACTAGGATAGATGGGTCTTAATACTTTTAGAAAAAGGATACAAACAAGCTCAGATGAAGACCAGTATGCAGAGGTTATCTTGGATCTGGAAGATACCAACCTCCCCATACCTATACAGTCAGGGTTGATGATCAGTAACTCAGAGTCAAAGCAAGGGGTTCTCACTTCTGATTTAATTCCTTACCCTTTGGTCTGTCTATTGTCCCTAGGATGCCTTTCTCCAGTAACTGCCATCTACAGAACCAAGGGCACTCACGCATACTCTTTCTTGGTTGAATTCTTGATTCAGGCTCTGACCTTAGAGAAGATTCAGATAGCTTTACAGTTTACCCTTGCCTGCTTCCACAAACTATGATTCTCTCAGAAACTGCCAAAATCCCAGCTACTACCAACAAGGCATGTTCTGTTTATGGGTGCTCTCTTGGATACTACATACTAGAAGGCATTTCTGCCCTTAGAAAAGGTGCTATTCCTGCCCAGATATTTCAGTTTCATAGCACAAGAAGATCAGATTACTGCAAGGTAGTTCCTTAGAATACAGGGTATATGATCTTGTCAGTCCTGATGGTCTTCTAAGCAAAACGTCACACTGGGATGTTCCAGTGGTACCCAAGAAACAGACAGTGTCAACATGTCCAGTCCCCACTGTGCCATAAATATATATATATATATATATATATATATATATATATATATATATATATATTTTTTATGCTTTACAAGACAAAAAACTCTGATGGCAGTACAGTATTCAGGCATGAGCCAAACACCTAGAGAGACACAATGGGTTAATTGGACACAATCTGGGGGTCACACTTAGGAGACATGAGGATCCAAGGGAACTAGAAAAACAAAACTCAGAGGAAAAATCATATCAGTAAAGAGATTATGGCAGTAATCTTAGCCATGAAAACCTTCAAATTTATTTTGCAGCCAGGGATCATGCATATCTTCACAGACATCACAGCAATGTGTTACATCAGTATGTGGGGGAACACACTCCTGTCTATTGTGCAGGCTGGCCATGGAAGAGTGGTATCTGTCTCAAGAGTCAGACATGATGGTCATGGCATCTTACATTCCTTCTCAGGAAAGCATTCTGGCAGACTACTTGAGCAGGACAGAGGCAGATCCTTACTAATGGATGATGGACATGAAGTTATTTCAAATTTGGTCCACAGCTGGGGTGTGCCCAAAACAGACCTTTTTGTTTCTCCAGCAAACAAACAAGTCAAAAAATTTTGTAGTACGACACCAACCATAGGGACCTGAACAACAGATGCCTTTTGAATAAACTGGGCAGGTGCATTTCTATATGACTTTCCTCCAATCCCTTTTCTCTTCAGGGTATTATGGAAGACATGGAATACAGGCCAGAAATACTACTAATAGCTCCCTTTTGGCCATGGCAGTACTGCTTCTGCCTTATACTGAATTTATTAAGGACAGGCCCTGTACTGCTGCCTCATTGTAAGGGAGGTAAGGAAGCTGCACACAGAAATTATGGCTAACTTGATAGGAAAGAATTTTTCTGTGGTGCAAAAGTGTCCTAATTAGACTTCAGTGTCCATTATTCCTACATACTTGTCACACCTTAATAAATCAGGACTGTCTTGTATCTTACTGAAGATGCATGTGTTTGCAGTTTCAGCTTGCTTACCTTTGGAACCTTTACCTTTATTCTTTGTTACCAGTGATGTGTTTCCTCAAAGGGTCCTACATTTGACGCTAGCCAAGAAGGAGTCTCTTCGCTATTGAATCTAAGTAGTGGTCTAGAGAAGTTAACCTTATCACCTTTGAGCCAACTGCTGATGTACCTCTCAAGTATATGATCTGGATAACTGTCTGTTTATTGGTAATTTTTTTCTGGCAGATGGAGATCAGAATTTTTACCTCAAAAGGACTAAAGGTTAAAGAAAATCATTCCAATTATTCATACCTTTTGCAAAGAGTAGGGACAGCACATGCCTGTTTCCAAACAAATAATCTCTAAATTACTTACTGATTACATCTGCTTCTGTACTCTATCCATGGCAAGACTGTACCTCACCATGTGATAACTTACTTTACTAGAGCCACCACAGCCACTTGGGGGGGTCAGCACCCAAGCCATTTTGGAAGCATCTATCTGGACATCTTTCCAAACCATCTTTAAAAGTGGTAACCTTGATGCTACCAGACAAGACTTGCCATTGCCATTCTACAGGAACTGCTGCAACAAGTGCCTTCTCAGGGCCAGGCATCAACTGGATCATAAGCTGTAAGAGACTTCTCAAGTGTTATCTATGCTGCAGCAGTGAACAGTGCAATAGCACATTTGTGTTAGAAGTTTATCATAACTGTAGATTTTTGAGTATGGTAACTATAGCAACAATATTTCACCTCTGCTCTTCCACACTTCTTCCTTTCCTGTGGGCATTTTGGGGTCAGAGTGCATTGTCAGTCACTTTTCACTGTTTATTACTCTCTCTTGCTCTCTCTCTCTATTAACCTTACAAAATACCCCATCTCCTCTTGTTGAGCTAGGACCTGGAAAGACAGCTGTAGGGTTTCTTCTTGTTTGGCTGAAATACCTGGGAACATATTTCTCCAGGGTAGCTCATACTGTGATCTCAGCCCACATCCTTGCAGCTGATTGTGGCATGAAAGAACTAAAACTTTATGGGCAAATCTCCCTCTCATGCAACTGATGTGGTGACATTCTAGTGGGAGGGCCTCAACTCAGCCTAGAGGGGAAGGGTACAACATTCTGGAGGTCAGATGGTTGTTGGATATTCTGCAGCAGAACTCCCAAGTTTTATCACTGCAGTAACAGTGAATGTGCTTGAACATCTGCAATTACTGTGACCTCATAACACATCTGTATTATTTACAGAATTCCTTTACATAATGCAGAAGATGGGGTATGCCTGTGTGCAACTGAGGCCATAGCTTCCCCCTACAGAAGTTGCTTGAAGCAATTAGACTGGATCCAGAGTCCTCCTAGGATCTCTCCCTTCATAGATATTCTTAGGGATCTCAGCAAGGTTTGCTGAAACAGTAGCCTCTGTGCCCCAGAAGTCTGGTAAAATTTTAAGTTCCCCAAGTGATTGGTGGCTGTAGTCATAGACCCCTAAAGAAGATCTAAAAGTGAGTGCAGCAGTACTTAACAGACCTCCCAACCCTCAGACCCCAGCCTGTCATCTGTCTGATAGGGAGTCCATGGCAATAAGCAGGTTAGAAAAGTATACCTTTGGTTCCTCAACATTGTCTATGAGGATGATTAATTATATGACTTGCATGATCTATTTCTAGATGGACCAAATGACCTGTGTGAGCAAAGACTTGCCAAACAGGGAGAAAAAGATCAAGGCCCAGGCTGCAATTTCCTCTGCTTTGGCAAGCCACATGATCCATTTGATTTACAAACATGGCAGATGGTATGATTAGAGCTGCAGCTGTTGTCATTGTAATGTAATGACACACCCAGCTCAGGCTTACTTAATTTGATGAAGATATGAAGGTGGATATGAATATGGACTCTTCAGTTTCAAGACAACTTCTGTTTGGAGGAGAAATCAGTAGACACCTCAAAAAATATGAAGGGGTAGGCAGAACTCCAAAATCCATGAGAGTAAAATGTCAGCTTTCTCAGACAGCATTCATGAAAATGCAGTGGAGTCAATTTCAGCTGTATTTCAGACACAGGCCACAGTAATCCAACCAAGAGGAAGGGGCTGAGGTCAGTCCTCCTGCAACAGTAAGAAAGAACACAAGGGCAAGTGCAAGTGACACCAGTCAGGGGGCTGTGAGCAGTTTTGGAGCAGTCAGCAGCAACCCAGAATCCTCTCCAACTGCTCCCCTCTGGAAGTAGCTGGAGGAAGACTCTGTGCCCATTTGACCAAGTGTTATCGAATCACTTAGGACAAGTGGGCCAGGGACATAATAGCCAGAGGTTATTTTTTTCCCTCCATTAATAAACTCCCACAAATCCAGATCCTCTTAGGTGACCCGCCCTATCAGAAGCAAAAGGCAGGGTATGAGTTCTTGAATCTCTAGGACAACAGATCCATTTAAGGGATCTCACCAGACCAGATAGCACAAAAAATACTATTCCAAATTCTTTTTGATGTTAACAAAGATGGACCTTTGACATAATCTGAATCAAAGTGGCCTAAATGAGTTTGAGCTAAAATAAACATTTTGAATGGTCTATGAGATGTCTGGATGTACTTTCTGGACATCCAGGCTGCCTATTTCTACAATAAAGCTCTCTCAGGACTCCAGAAGAGAGCGAGACATGACCAGTTTACATATCTACCCTTTGGTCTTACCTAAGCCCTCATGGTAATTCCCAAGTGCATGGCAGGAGTCACTACTCTTCAGAGGCTACACAAATTCAAGATTTTCTATTACCTGGATGAACAGCTCCTAGCTGCATCTCTCAGACTTCCATTAACAGAACATGCCCTATTTCAGTCAATGCATCCAAGTTGCAGCTCTGCATGGTGCAGAACATAGGCTTCCTGGGATCTGTACTGCACACTTCAGAATGGAGAACTTTACTGGAATCAGACAAGCTAATATCCTTACAGCTAGCAGTGTGCTTATGATTTCCACCTAATATATTTTTTTCTGGAACTATACAGAAAACTGAGTATGGATCCAATAGCCAGGAAATGACTTTATAGATTATAATATTCTGTTTACCACAGTAGACAGCATACCAGAATTTGTGACATGTATGCCTCCAGATAATTTTTGTAAGGTGATTAGGGAAAAAAATCTGCCTCCTGGACTGACAAGAAGATATGTCCAATTATGTCATAAAATGGGCATGACTATTAGTGGAGTGGGTGGAAAAATGAGTGAAGAAAGGCATGGAAAGGGTGGAGTAGGTAGGCCAATATATGGAGCAGGGGCTGTAGCGATCTTCTGTTTTCTTTTTTTCTTCTTCTTCTGAAGGTGGAATCCCTATGTGTGACACCTGTTGCTGTCTCATGGGTGGCACAGTAGAGTTCATGCTGAAGGTCTTTGTTTCTTGGTAGCCTGCATTGTTATGCTTACCAGACTGTTCCTACATGTGAGACCACTGCAGTGGACTCTCAAATTGCAGTGACCTCACAATGATCAAGCTCTTTCTCACAGAATTATTTTGGAATGCAGGTGCATGCAGCACCTCCAAGTTTGGCTCCATTGTCCCAGTCTTAGCATAGGGAACCCCATCAAGTCACTACAGCCATCCCACATGCTCACCACAAATATTTCTCTTCTAGGGTGGGTGCTGGGGCATTTTCAGAGCAGGATGGATCAGGGTTCCTGATCCAAGAAACACAGTTGCTTATCAAACTGCTGAAGATCACAGTGGTTTTACTGACCCTCCAGTCCATTTTGTCTGAAGGCCCTTTTCTATACAGTCAGATAGTATGTTTGGTGTGGTACATTAAGAAGCAGCGGAAAACCTAGTCCATTCTCCTATATCAAGAAACTGTTGAAATCTGGGACTGGGCGTTACAGCACAATCTTTTCCTAGTGACATCATACATTCTTGGGGAATCCAATGTGTGAGATGGCATACTGAGAACTGGTCTTTGAACCAAACCACTCTGAACAGGATATTTCCTTCATTTAATTTCTTCGTATGCTTAGGTTTTTACATACCTTTATGGGCTGGACCACATTCCTATGTCAGCAAAAAATTAAAGTTTATGAAATTAGTTTTGCTTCTATCTTTGACATTTGATGAATTCTCTTCTCAGCACCTGCAATGTACCCAGCATTACCTTGCTTTGCAGTTCATAAGGTGTTACTTTTACTGGAAACATATCTAAAAATGTTTAAGGATTATTTTTATTAACCCAGTTGCCCTTGCTACAACTGGAACTATCTGCTTACCCTTGTACAATATTGCACTTGTTTCTGCTTTCGAGTCGTGATATTTTACAAATGTATGTGACTCTAAGATACTGTGGTCACTGGATGTAGCTGCTGGGACTGCATGATCCCATGTAATCATTACTTCATCATTTTCAACAATTCTTTGTGGTTTATGTTTCCAATGTCTCTCAGCTGCCTCTGTGTTGTGATGTTTACAAAGTGTCCAGTGTAACAAACTTGCCACATTGTTATGTCTTTCAGTATACAAGCCTTCACCCATGAGTTTATCTCACCCTGCAACAAAATGTACAACTATTTCTAGTTCTTTACCACAAAGCCTACATTTGTCTGTATCTCCTACTTTTTGTATGGATTTTGTGAACCAACAAGTAAGTAATCCACTATCTTGGATTGCCATTATTAATCTTTCATCTCTTGATTTGAATTCATTCGCATGACAACTCTTGGTCAACATGTGGCTGTTCCAGCAGATTTATGTAATTCTTGTTATAATTGTGATCTTTCCATTTCAATTTCCTTTTTCCTGATCTTATTCTTTGCATTCTTTCTTTTGCATTTTGCACTTTTTGTTACCACCTGTTTTTTATCCACATTTGGTTGGATTTCCATGACTGCTTGTTTCCTAAAGGCTTCTGTTAACCTAAGCAAAGAGGTCATCTTAGAATTACTTTGTTTATGTTTTAGAACTTTCAATATGTTTGGATCTAATGATGTCATTAAATATGTATGCAATCCCACAATCACTGACCTACACATATCTATATATCTATATATATATATATCTATATCTATATATATATATATATATATATATATATATATATATATATATATATATATATGGGTCTACTGCTTTTCATCGAATACCACATATTCGAAAAAGAGCAGTAGACTGCTCAGTTACGCAAAAATGCAGTTATTCAAAAGTGCACTTTCGCGAACTCTGCTTCTACGAACGTATCGCACCACAGTGGAGGACAGTAGGAAAAAGTGCTATGTCCTCCACTGTGGTGCGGTAGTGACAGACCTTAGGGTTAGGGCACGGGTCATGGTAAGGGGATAGCCCTACTAGCTATCCCCTTACCATGACCCATGCCCTAACCCTAAGGTCCGTGACTACTGCACTAAACTGCAGTATGTAGCCCATTCGCTGAAGTGGGTTTCGTGAAAGTGCACATTCGCCTAACCCAGGGTCAGCTGTGTGAGTTCGAAGAAGTGTATTTTCGAACTTATACAGTAGACCCATATATATATATATATTGGCATGCACTTGTTCTTGTATATCATTTGATGGGCATGGAACACTATTATTGTTTTCCTGTTCTGCTTATCCAGCTCTTATTGTGGCTAGTCAATCACCCCACAGATTTAAGTTAAAACAGTAAGTGGAACTTGATTTATAGCTTAAACCTTATTCCTAGATGTCAAAGCAGTTTTCCATACTAATATTAATCTTTTAAAATGTTGCTTACTAAGCTTTGTTTTCATTTTTTCATGCTACAGCACTGCCCCTTCATCTAGTCTAAGGTATTTGCTTGCTCCTTCTTGTTCCAAATCTTTTATATCACATTTCCTCCCCAAGTTTTATGTTTTCTTGAGTATTCAGTTTTCTTCTTTCATATGTTGTTTTTGCACATTTCTTGAGACTAAATGACTTTCATATGTCATCTGAGGGTCTATATTAGTGAACGCTGATTGATTGACCTTAAAAATATCGAAGCAACAGAAACTCTAATTTTTTCCTAGGGAAAGAATTTGGTTGTCCGTTTCTGTTGCTTTGATATTTTCAGTGCTGTGGTGGAAAGTTACTGGTCAGATTCAGGTAAGTGTGCGATTGTGTGGATGTGAGTGTTAGGGTTAGGGCTCGGGTTAGGTATGTGTGCGATTATGTGGACGTGAGGGTTAGGGCGGGTTTAGGTGGGTTAGGGAGCGGGTGAGGTGAGAGTGCGATAGTGACGGACCTTAGGGTTAGGGGTTAAGGTAAGTGGATAGTTAACAGCGCAATGGTGCAGTGGTTAACACTGTCGCCTCACAGCAAGAGGTTCTCCGGATTGATTCTCATGTGGGGTGCCTTCTATGTGGAGTTTGCATGTTCTCCCTGTGTTCGTGTGGGTTTTCTCCAGGTACTCCGGTTTCCTCCCACATTCTAAAGACATGCTTCTGGAGCATTTTTCCCCGGGCCTCCGCTGAAAACAGGATCTGTGGAACCTAGTTAGACTTTCCCAGTCAACAAACGTTAAATAAAAGAAATAAATAAAATAGTTAGTGGTGTGTGCATAGTTTAGTGTAGGGTTAGGTGTCAGATTTTAGGTGTATGTGTGTGGATTTCTGTTTGTTTGGTGTGCTTGTGTTGTGTGTATGTGTTTTGGATCAGCGATTTTTTTCCTAGGGAAAAAATCGCTGATCTGACAGTTCGAGATTGTAAGCTTTCGCTTACATAAGGTCGATCAATCAGCGTTCTCTTTTTAAGCATTCGCTGATCTAATATAGACCCTCATCTGAGAAGCGTTTAATAACTTGTCGCTGCTCTTCCAGGTGTTTATCTGATGGACTATACAGTTTCATATCATCCACAGAAAGTAGATGCAATGTACTTTGACTTGATTTTCTTGCAGTCAGACTGAATCCATGACCTAGGCTGCTGAGTAAACAGCTCAATGAACTGAGAGCAAGATAAAACAGTAATGGTGACAAAGAATCTCCCTGAAATATTCCAGTATGGCTTTTCACATCCTGAATAGAAAATTGCCCTTTTTTAGTAGTTCAACTGCAAAGTGGTTTGCCATTTTTTCATAGTAACTGCTATAACATTTACCAATGTGTGATGAACGTTGTACATGTGTAACCATTCTATAATCTATGAGAGAGGAATACTAACAGATATTTGTTCTGTAATCTAACCGTGCCATACTGAGATTCCTGTTCTTTTTATAGGTCTCCATTGAGGCTTTGCTTAACAAAAGATCATCCTTTTTTCCACATGAATCTCTTTTATTCACCTTCTGTTTTGTAGCCATGATTGAATTTTTATTTAAACAACTGTATACTCTATCTGCATCAATTCCCATATATAACTTAAATTTTGTTGGAGACAGCCCATTGGTCAATAGTTCTTAGGGTGATCTGCAGGTTCACCTTTACATTTGAGTATGGGTTTTCCCATGTGTAGCTAGTCTGATGTTGTTTCAGGGTGCACATATAAGTAGGTTTTACTCAAGGCTAAATCACAGTGCAAAGATGACAATAACTTTAACGAAAAGTTAGGTACAGCATCTGGACCTGGCATTTTCCATTTGGGAGCCTTCCTTAACTTTATCTCTATCTCAAGTAGAAGTTACTTCATTCCAGTTTATATCTTCTATATCAGAGTTTCTTAATTGTTCTTTTACTACTTTTATTCACTTATAGCCTCCTTATTGTGCTCAACTGGGTCCTCATAGATATTTCTTCAGAATACATTAATTTTCTGTCCTAGCTCCCTGTAGAATTTCTTTTGGCTAACCCTAAAATGCTTATTTTATATCCATTTTTTTATATTTTTCAGTGTATCTGCTGAGTTTTTTAGCCTGCACAGACACTGCGGTGGTGGTGCTGTGGTAGCATTGTCACCTCACAGTAAGACGTTGCCCCATTCGATTCTCAGTTAGAGCGTCTTCTGTGTGGCGACATGCATGAATGGGTGTTCCTTCGTTGAAGGTTGTGCGTCAGGCCCAGCAAGTCAGCACGTAAAAATCTACTGCCAATCATTAGCGGACCGGAGTTCCGCTGTGGCGACCCCTAACCAAGAAAAGCCGAAAGATACAACAACAACAACAGAGATTTTTAATTTATTTTTGGTGATAGTGTAACTCAAATCCTGATCTGTTTTTGTTTTAACCCATTCACTTTTCTAATAGTTTTTTGAGATCAAGTTTCTTTTCTGTATTTTTTCAATAATGCTACTTCTTTTCCTAACTGCTTCACACTTCCAATGTAATGATGCATTTGCTCCTTTATTTCCCTTTACTAATTTATGCTTTCTTGGCAGTACTATGCCTGTTATTAGTATTGCTGCACAGTAATATATTCTGTTAATTTCTCTTATATCGTGTGCATCTCTCTTTGTAGCTACAATTACTTGCCCCAGGATTCAGTAACTTTTTTTTCCATGCAGGAATAGTGTAGCCATTCCTGCATGGAATATGGACACCTAGTGATCCAGTAAACAAGCCTAGGGACATGCATGAGCCTGCTAACAGTATTCTGCCATGCACCCAAGTGGATTATGATAATGACCTCATTTGCAGGTAAAAAACATGCAAATGAGGTCAATTAGTGATCCGGTAAGCAGGCAGGCATCCGTGGCAGAATAGTGTAGCATTGCAGAAATATATTCGGCTACTAGCCGAATACATTTCTGCAAAAATCAAAACAAAGGTATGACAGCTCAAACTAAAGCATGTATTATAATCTTTAGGCATGCCAATGGCCAAATATATAGCCATTGGCATAGAAAAGTGTTGCAAAATTATAAAAATCAAAGTTTTTTTTGCCAATCTCGGCTGTTTAAACATAGGGCAGCGGTGCACAAACGGGATTGTGTTGACGATAAAAAAAAATGTGATAAGACAATTTTAAATGAAATCTGCCATTATATTCTATGTCAGTGAACAGTGGTTGCTAAGGGGAAAGGGTCTGGTGTAGTGCTGTAACTAGGGACTAAGGCAGTGGGGTATGCTAATGAGGGAAATTTACTGAATCACAAAAAGAAGACAAGTGCCAACTGCACCTAACCATGTAGGAGCTATAAGGCAGTGGTGTAAACAGGAGAAGCAGCTGACATGAAAAGGTGGTGTGTCATGCTTGGTGTAAGCACATTGGAGCTCCACGGCTCACATTTGAACCCAGCTAAGCACAGCTAAGCAAGGGGGTGTGTGTGTCTGAGGCTGTATTTACTTATTCCATGAAATGAAAAGCATGTTTGTGTCCAGAGGAGGGCCATTGCTCATTGTTTACCTTAGCTTAACAGGTTTGTGCAGCGTGCACTGGGTCTGAAATAAAAAAAAAAAAAAAAACAGAAATAGCAGAACTGCTTACATTTGTGCGGCAAGCCTTGGGGCTTAAAAGGGTCAGAAATGGGAAGGGGGGAAAAAAGAAAAAAAAAGGGGGATAACATAGCTGGCAGGTGGAATGCAACATAGTCAGCCAATCATACAGGCAGCATCTGCAGCACAACAGTATAAACTATGCAAACACCTTCCAGTCTGGTTTTCCCACAAACTCTGCACCATTGGAGCACACACGTGGGGAATTTTAACAGAAAAAAATGTTAGGGGCTGCCATTGCTTTGATCCATCAGTATGTGTTCGAGGCTGTGGGTGGTGAGGAGGATAATATTGACAACCGCCTCAGACACAGGAGGAGGAGAAGAGTGTTCAGACCCAGGGTAACTTACCCGGGGCTACATGATCTGGAGATAGTAGAGCGCTACAAGGTGGACAGAGACATACTTCAGCAAATCATCGAGCTGTACCGGCCTCAACTCAGACCCAGATCCGAGAAAGGGAAACCCATCCCAGTGAATTCCAAGGTATGTGTAGCCTTAAGAATACTAGCTACAGATACTTTCCAAAGACCTACTGGGAACATCATGGGGGACTCACAGGTATCTGCATCCAGAGTACTCCACCAGTTCCTTGATGCCATCCTACCACATGCCAGTGAGCACATTTACTTCAAACTTACTAAATTATTTAAATCTAAATAAGACACAAGTAGTATTTCTCCAGGAATTGCATTTTAAGACAGATGATAGCTTTATTTGGAACCCTAAGGACTATACAGTCTTAGCTCAATCCTCCTATAGAACAAAGACAAAAGGAGTATCAGTTCTCTGGAAGAAAAACATAATCACTCCAAATGTTATTTATAAATATGAAGACAAAGAAGGTCTACTAGCATTTGTTATAATTAAATTTAATAACAGAATATGGACCTTAGCTAATCTATATTGGCTCCCAGGAATTGGAGCAGGAATGGTTAAAAACACCTAGATTTTATTTCCAACAACTATAAAGGAAATCTTATACTGGGAGTAGACTTTAATTGTACCTTAGAAGCTTCTGAAACCACCAAGAAGTCTTTTCGCATAGAAACTATTTCAAAATCCTTAAAAAAATGGATTGATTCATTTCATTTAATAGACACTTTTAAAGTAAAAGATGATAAATCCTTATTATTTTCCCATAAAGACCATAGATTTGGAAAACAAACCAGAATAGACAAATTATTCGTAGTTCAAGATTTACAAACAAAAATCCTCAATTTCTCAATAGTGTCATGCCTCTTCTCAGATCATGACTTTCTGATAATGAAGCTTCAAATAGAGTTTAAACCTTTAATCCTGTCAACTAGAATTCCATCATATACCATGAAAATTAAAGAATTCAGACCCTGGATGTTGTCAGAATTACAATTATTTCTTGAAATTAATAATACAACAGAAATCAGTAGAGTCATGGTTTGGGACTCAGTAAAAGCGTATTTATTTGGTAAGATCCTTAGCTGGTTCAAAAACAAAGTTAGAAAGTGGGAATCTGAAATATTAGACTTGGAAACCAGACTCTTGACAGCAAACTCTAAAGGAAAAAAATCAGAATTGTCCAGAAGTCAAAAAAGAAATAGAGGATTTAAATAAAAAATATAATGAAATTCTAACACACAAAACTTGTCTAGCCTTGGAAAAATTAAAAATAAACTCATTAGCCACCTCCCCCAGATATCTACATAACTTATCTACAAGAATTAAAATACAATCTAAAGCAAATAACATTAGTAGTATATATCATGAAAAGAAAGGGAAAAAAGTATCAGATATAGGAGACATCTTTGAAGCATTTTGGTTCCATTATATGGAACACTTCAAAAAAGAAGATTTAGATACCAACCAAATAAACTTAGATACAAACCTTATCAATATAAAAAAATTCCCAAAAACTTAAAACTAGACCTACAAAAATCTATATCCTACAAAGAAATTGTTGACAAGATAAAAGAAAGTAAATCTAACAAAGCTCCAGGGATAGACGGTATAATTGCCAAAATTTACAAACTCTTCCCTTTAACAGTAATCTCCTTTTTTCATAAAACTTTGCTAGAAGTCCAGTCAGAAGCAAAAATACCACCCTCATGTAAATATTCTCTCATAACACCAATTCTAAAAGATAATAAGCCATCAGACCTTTGCACCTCATACAGACCTATATCATTACTGAATAATGGTTACAAAATATTCATGTCAATCCTAGCTAACAGAATGAAAATCCCACTTTCAAAGACCGTTAATAATGATCAAACTGGATTTTTATATAACAGGCACACGCATAATAATATTAAAAGGATACTTACTCTTATAGATTATGTGAATAAAGATATAGAAACACTTGTAATCAGATTAGACATAAAAGAAGCATTTGATTCCCTTAGCTGGGAATATCTATTTAAAACTTTAGCATTATTTGAATTTCCTCCTCCCTTCATCTCATTACTAAAAAACATATATATTAATAACTTAGCCTACATTAAATTAGGTCCTTTCACCACATAATCTTTCCATATAATGAAAGTTACTAAACAAGGATGCCATCTTTCTCCTATTTTATTTGCTTTGGCAAATAGAAATACTTGCATAAATAATATGCAATAATCCAAGAATAAAAGGAATAGAAGTCTATGACCAGTACATAACTAAAATAATGCTTTTTGCTGATGATATTTTATTAACCCTATCAAACTCCAGAGAGTCATTAGGAGAGCTAGAAGAAGTAATGGAGAAATTTTATAAGATTTCAGGTCTACACTTTAATAGATCAAAATCAAAATTTCTATTTTTAAATAAGAAAAAAGAACTACAAGTCACAGATAAAGCCATCATAGGAAAACAAGAACTTATGCTAAATTATTTAGGAATAGTGTTATGCAAAAATATAAACAAAACAATATTAATAAATTATAAAAACATTATTGAAACAATAAAAATATATATAGAAGAGTGGAACAAAATTATATTAACTTTTGAAGACAGATTGCAATTAATAAAAATGGTCTTATTGCCAAAAATATTATATGTAGCATTAGCAATACAGTTAATTGAAAGTTGCATTCTTAAAGAAATAAACTCATGTTTAATAACATTTTTATGGTATCCCAAAAAGAATAGAGTAGCTCTAACTCATCACATTAGACCCCGGAAGTAAGGAGGATTGAACTTCCCAGAAATAGAAACATATATAAAAGCATCTGTGCTTAAAATTACAGTAGACTGGACAAACCCACATTATTTTGCCAACTGGAAAGAATTAACAATGACTATATTAACAAATTAATTTAATCTGTTAAAAAATTTTTAATAGTAGACAAATCAAACAAACCATGGTACATACTATGCATAAGTATACAATATAATATAACAAAACCTTCTAAAACAACACTGATTAATCATTACATCAATTCCTTTAGGAAACTTAGCAATGCAAACATAGATCTAAAACTTTAGTTTGACCTTTTAACCCCATTTACCATCACTAAGAACTTTCCTCACAAAATATATAGGGAAACAGTAACCTCCTGGAAACAAAATGGATTCTTATGTTGGTTTCAATGTGTAAATAAATTAAATGTTTTAGATATACATATGATAAAAACTGCTTACAATATTCCAACACAGGACTGGTTAACCTTACAAAGCATTCTAATGTACACTCAAGATTTATGCAGATTAATTAATAATTCCTCATTTAAAGATATTCCATATCTAATACGTTTTCTGTATGAATTCATATATAATAGTTGTGAAAAGAAAAATTCCATTTCAAATCTATATAAAGAGTTAATAACATATAAAACAATTCCCAAATCATCATACTGGCAGTTCTTAACAAAAGGTCAGTCATTGCAGTTAACAGAAAAAATTAAGACTAACATCTTACTGTCAGTTAATTACACCTCTAACACATTACTG
Organism: Protopterus annectens; assembly: GCF_019279795.1. Taxonomy (NCBI): domain Eukaryota; kingdom Metazoa; phylum Chordata; order Ceratodontiformes; family Protopteridae; genus Protopterus; species Protopterus annectens. The sequence continues at coordinate 736,297,186 of NC_056733.1, forward strand.
GAAAATATTTAACTGGAAATACTTACATAGAGCATTTTACCACCAGATAGAATTAAAAAGATCAGTACTACTACAAATGGTTTTTGCTGAAGGTATGAAAAGTCAAAGCAGACTGGATTCATATTTTTTATGAATGTAATAAAATTAAATCATATTGGAATGGAATCAATATTTTTTTACAAACTTTAATGAATCCTTTACCTTAACTAAAGTATTGATAATACTAAATGTAAATGAAGGTCCCTACCTGAATAAGACAAATATGTATTTGTTATGGACAATACTTGTCATATCTAGGAAATGCATAACCAGAAGTTGGAATTCAAATACACCCCCGACCTTGGAAGAATTCTACACTTTACTGAAGACAACTGCATTGATGGAAATAAAAATCAAAGAACTACAAATCTATCCCAGGCCATTGGTAAATAAACCTTGGAAGAAAGTTATATCTTTGTTGGACACTCTGCAATAATCAATATTGTATCTCTGATAACTGATCTGTTAATTCTATATTTAAAACAGTGTAAGAAACTTCTCTGTGTGGAAGATTTTCAGTCCATATATTTCTAGTTAATCACTGTATATTAATCAGATCAGACAATAGTAGTAGAAGCAGCAAATGTAAACTCGTCAAGTCAAAAAGTAATAATAGAAAATATATAATTCTACAGCATTACTAAGTATTTGAAAGTAATCCAATCAAGGCAGGCAGTCTGTTTCCAGTCGAAAATCCTTTATTAAGTACACAGACAAGCGATCCAAGTAAAACAAAAATAGAGTAATAATTTCCTCACAAGCTTTCTAAATATATATATACTTTTTATCAGGCATGGGAGTGGTTTATTGTCCTGTAAAACAAAGTGTTATTGGTACACATGTTAAATTCACATCCCCTCCCCCATCAGTGTGACATTCGATCTGGTCCTGCCCTACCTAGTAGCTGTCATAATAATATATAGCCCTAATGTACTTTAATGGTACATCTTATTTAACCAAATTATTAAGTAGATTATTAAGTCTGTGATTTTATACAAGGCAATATACTACATGGCTGGAAATATATCAACCTTAGTTCATTTTGCGATCAAAAATTATATATAAATATATACATATATATTTTGCATGTAAAAATCAGTTTCTATTTTCATAACCTATTGTTAACAAAGATCGCTTTCGTCCTTCTAGACTTCTTCAGGTCTGTGTACAAGAACCCTAAAAAGCTATATAATTGTATAATTAGTTAGTATTGTTATTACCGTCATTTTGAATAAAGTGGAAAAAAGAGAACCAGAAAAAAATAAAAATAAAAAAAATATATGTATGATGATGGAAACAAAATATAAACTTAAATTTCAAATGATTTAAAATGGTATTTAAAACCAATTTGTAGAAAAAAATAAAATAAAATACAATGTCATGTAAACAATGTGGCAATTTTCTAAGTTCCAGCACACTTTTAATTGAACAGTAATAGTTTAGTCCAGGCTTTCTAAAAGAGTTCAGCTTTAACTGCCACATGAGTTCATGTTTCTCCAGAATATTCGGGATGTCTCCTTCAAGATCACCCATGTATATGCGATCCAGGATCTGGAATTTAAAACCTGTGTGTCTTTTATGAAGAGAAAGGTGTTTGGCTAGTGCATTATTTTTACATCCAGAGCAGATTTCTTACAGATGACATGAAATCCTTCGCTTGAGTTTATTTACAGTCTTGCCCACATAGAATGCATCATGTTCATTGCACTGTGCCCTGTAAATTACTTTTTTAGTGTTACAGTCACCCCCTGCACTGGTTTTAATGATCTTCTTTAAATAAGGGCAATAAAAACTATCACCTTGCTGTATAAATATACAAAATGTACAATTAGTTTCACATCTTTTAGTGCTTTTCTCACATGGTGTAGGTTTAAATTCAACAAAACCTCTAATATTCCTGGCCTTCCTATAAACAAATGATGGGGCTTCACCTAAGATGTTGATCAGAAAAGGGTTTCCTGTGACAATGTCCCAGTTTTCTTCAATAATATTTTTGATACTGTGATAATCCAAAGTGTATGTCAGGATGCAGCTATTTTTGCATTTGTTATTCTCTGTTTGATTGCTTAACATTTTTCTACTGGGGAGGTTGAGTGAAGGTGCTTCAGTCCTTTTCAGTTCATAGGTTCATAGGTTCATAGGTTCATACTAGGCTATCTGCCCTAGGGCATTTACAAGCCTAGCAAGAGTGTGTTTGGCTTTCGCCACCCATTTTAAAACGAATTTTGCTATGCCCTTTTTCGAGGTTAGTATACTGTGCATCTGTCTAACAGTGACACAGAAGTGATACCCGGAGTAAATCTACGATCTCCCATCCACTCATCAAGATTCCTCTTGAAGAGAGTCAATGAGGGACTCTGCCTAACCTGGACTGGGATTTTATTCCAGAGTGAAGGGAGCCTCTGGGTTATGAATCTGTCCCTCCAGCATGTCCTATTTATTTCAGTGCTGAGGTTCAAGTCTCTCGAGCACGTAGCTCGATGGGATTTGGATTTTCTGAGGTGCAGCATGTCCATTAATTCCGGGTTGGACATGGCTTTATACGTCAGGCACAGATCACCTCTGAGCAGGTGGTATGCCACTGAGTAGAGCTGGTGTTTCCTTAACCGGGCAGCATATGGCATCTGTTTGAGCCCTTTGATCCTCTTGGTGAGGTACTTTTGGGGTCTTTCCAGTTGCTGCAGGTGTCTGGTAAGGTACATCCCAAAAGGGGCATTGTACTCAATTATGGGCCTGATGAGGGATGAGTAAAGAGGCACGATGACCTCCCCTGATCTAGATGTGAATCCCTTCATGATTAGGTGGGCTATATAAAATGTTTTTCTAACCACTTTGGCCACGTGATTGTCGAATGAGAGATTGCTATCAACTTGGGTCCCCAGGTCCCTAATTACTTCTTCCGTACTTAATGGATTACCATCCATCTGGTAATTTGTGGGCACTTTGTTTTTGCCGAAGGGGATGACTATACATGTTTTGGCATTTAGCTTGAGGCCATGGCTCTGGCACCAGTTGTCTGCTTCTATGAGGCCCTTTTGTAGGATGCTTGTGTCAGCTGGAGAGTCGATTATGGTGCCCAGTTTGCAGTCATCTGCAAACTTGGTCAGCCACAGTCCTTCCGTGTTGGCCTGTACCTCCGAGAAATATATACCGAACAAGAGAGGTCCCAGGACTGAGCCTTGTGGGATGCCACTTGTAACTGGTTTGGAGTCTGACATGGCTCCAGCAATTCTAACCATGTGGGTTCTGTCCTTGAGCCAGTTTGCAACCCATCTAGTGACATAGGGGTTTATGTTTAAGCTGGTGAGCTTATCTATAATGCCCGAGTGGGGTATTGTATGAAAGGCTTTTGTGAGGTCCAGGTACACTGTGTGGACCACCTTCCCCTCGTCAATGGCCTTGGTGACTGTTTCAAAGAAATCAACCAGGTTTAAGAGGCAGGATCTGCCCTTAACAAAGCCGAACTGAGTAGGATCCAGTGTCTGTAGGTCCCCAATATCTTTATTTATGAGGTCCATGATGATCCTTTCCATAGCTTTGCAGACCAAGCTAGTCAGGCTTATGGGGTGATAGTTTCCAGGATCCATTGAGGCACCACCTTTGTGGAGAGGGTCCACTGTTGCTGTACGCCACTCTTTGGGTACATATCCTGTAGTAAGGCTGAGATTGAACAGTAGTTTTGTGTTTGGGTTTAGTTCTTCTTGGAGTTCATGTAGGACACAGCCCGGGACACTGTCTGGTCCCATTGATGCTGTGTTTTTTGCTTTGGAGAGGGTGGCTCTTACCTGAGCATCTGAGATGTCAGGGGGGCAGCACTCTGCTGGGATAGATATTTGCCTTTTTGGTGGGGAAGGGGTGAGAAGTTTGCGCTGAACCTGTCAGCTAGGATGTTGGCAATGTCTGTGGGTTCGGTGTATTTTTGTCATTTTGGACTAATTCTGAGCATATCTGGGAATTCCCACCCAGGTTTCTAACATAACTAAAGAAAGCCTTGTGATTATCCTTAGTGTCCTGTGCAATTTTTCTCTCGAAGCTGGCCTTAGACGATTTTATGAGTGCCCGTAGTTTTTTGGTAATATTGATCAGAGATGCCTTCCCTTTTTGGGATTTTGCTCTATCATGTAGTAGCTTCCTCCTTCTATTGTATAGTTTGTTTATGGCTGGGGTCCACCAGACAGGATGCCTGCTTTTGGAGGATTGGGTCTTAGTTTTGTTTGGGATTGCATGATCCATGCATTCCTGAAGGTGTTCATAGAATGTGTTTATAAAGGATTCTGCGGTCTGGGCCATATTTTCCACAGGCCCGGGGGCTTTGAAGGATTCCACCTCGGTAGTGTGAAATTTGCTTTAGAGAAGTTTTTCACTGTGGTTTTCTGGGCAGGGGCTGTGGTCGGGATGTGAATATCTAGTGAGATTAGTTTATGGTCTGATCTTACCAGTGAGGGATACACTTCTGGTCTGGAGCATAGAGTCCCCATGTTGGTGATGATCAGGTCCAGTATGTTTTCCCCTTTTGTGGGAGTAGTAACAAGCTGTTCCATAGCATTTGAGTTTATAAATTCTAGGAACCTTTGGGCTAGGGTGTTGGAGCTAGAGTAATGCTCCCAGTCTATGTTTGGGTAGTTAAAGTCGCCCAATATAATGGTGTTTGGAGAGACCTTCATATTTTCCAGTGTTCTCAGGAAGGCCGAGTGGGGTTCCTGGGTTTGGGAGGGTGGTCTGTAGCAGGCTATAAACTGGAAGGCAATTTTACCCACTGTTTGTTGCACATGGATAGTCTCTGATGCTTTGTGCTGTGCCACCAACCTGGAGGTGTGGGCATCTTTGACGAATATTGATACTCCCCCGCCTTTTGTGGTTCGGTCCAAGTTTTGAGGCCGAAAAACATGGTATGAGGTATAACCTGGTAGTGCTGGGGTGCTCTCGGGAGCCTTGAACCAGGTTTCTGTTGCTGCACAGATATCGATGTTCTCCATGCTAAGGAGAGTTTTGAGTGATTGCATCTTGAGGTTTAGACTTCTGGCATTGAGTAGCATTACTCTTAGTTTCTTATCCCTTGTGATACCTATGGAGGTGGGTTTGTCTTTTGAGCCTTGCCTAAAAAAGGCACTATGGGGGTGGCAAGAGCCTTTGCCAATATCCAAAAGCCCAGGGGTGACAGGTGCAAGCCGTCCCTAGTGAAGCATTGTGGCTTGTTGAGCATATCATCCCAGACTGACAGGCATTGGATCCCCTTTGAATGACACCAATACTTAAGCCAGTTGTTGAAATTGATCATCTTGTCTTCATATTGTGGCATCATTCTTGGTGAGGGTAAGATGTTACTCAAGGTCAGGGTCATACCGGCCTGGGCTACATGCTCAGAGAGCTCCTCTATGTCTCTTTTCATGTAGTCCAGGGAGGTACGTCTCAGGTCATTCACACCAGCATGGACAATGACTGAGTCATATTTGTACTTGCCTTGGAGTGACCTGAGTGCTTGTGTTATGTGGCGGATCCTAGCGCCTGACAGGCAGCTCACCGTGACCTTCTCCTTGTTCAGCCTGGTGAGCGGGACGTCAGTTTGCCTGATGATAGAGTCACCTATTACAAGTGTATCAGGTGTGTTGTTTAGCCTTAAGGGCTGTGACTGTTTGGCACACTGGTTTTGTGAGCTATGTGTTGCACGTGTTTTGTTTTGGGGTAGCGGTTGCTTGGGTGTGTGCTTTGGAGGTCTCTGTTGCTTAGGCATATTTTTATTTAGAGCCTCCGAGTATGTTTTAGTGTGTTTATGTGTTTGGTTTGCTGTTGTGGTAGGTCTATGTGAGACTGGAATTGTAGTGAGTGTGGTTGCCTTCTCCTCCTGACTGGTTATGCCAGTACTGAGTTGAGAGAGTTTAGCCTCCAGTTTGGCTATATGGTTGCATCTCTCACATGTGTTGGAATTTGTTGGGAGGAGGAGAGGTTTGTCTGTGTACATGAGGCAGTTGTAACATTGCCTCAAGATTCCCAGATTCACCAGCTGGACCAGAGAGGAGATTGACAACTGACCTTTGGACATGCTAGAATAGTATTGGGAATTCCTTTATAATTGAAAAAAGGGCCAATGGGGAACAAGGTACTCAAGGGGAGTTTGTGAGGGTGTAGTGCTTTTAAGTTTTTAGTGCTGACTTATATAATTGCTTTAGTGAGCAAGTGCCAGGCTTTAGAGTAGGAATAGGGTGTTTATTATGAGAACTAGATCAGTTCTAAGGGAAAAAGTGAAGAGCAGACTTTGTGGAGCTGAGAATGGTTTAAACCCAATTAAGCGAAGTTGCCCGATGCTGCGCTATGCGCAAAATCACGCAAAGCCGCGCTAAAGCGGGTTTTATACAGGGGGGACTTGAAAGAGCTAGAAATTGGCCCAAAACAGCCAATAGACTACCAGATTCTTGTGCTGGGAACACTCCTCCAGGGATAGATAGGCTGCTCTAAGCTCCCCACTGCCACTGGTGAACAAAGAAGCCTCCCTTTATCCAAGAAAGGAAATGGGCAACACAGGAACTTTCCAAAAGTCCAGAATACAGCAAAGCCTGTATTTGGACTACTCTAGGTCAGGAAAGATGGGAAACAAGGATATTTTTTTTTTCAGGATGTTTTTTAACATCTGACTTTCATAGCCTCTCACTAGAAAATCATTCTCTAAGTTGTTCAGGTTTCTCAAAAATGGTTCCATCTCTGTGGTAATTCGAGCTAATCTATAGCCTTGGGATTTCACTACATTATACTTGGTTTTTGTAGGATGTAGACTTTTACTGTGGAGTAATAAGTTAACCCTCGTTGGTTTTCTGAATAGATCAGTGGTGATTCTGTTATTGCTGGTGTCCTTGGGAATCTGCATATCTAAGAAAGTGGTTGAAGTACAGCTATGGGAAGAGGTAAACTTCAGGAAGGGGGTTGTTTGATTGAGGTAAGTGATAAAATCTCCAAGCTGCAAGGTGTCACCTTCCCACACAATAAAGACATCGTCAATAAAACGTAAATAGCATGTGATATGCTGCATGTAGTCTGTGTTGTTGTTTTTAGACCCACTACACTTTAGTGGGTTGTTTTGAGACTTCGGGGATGCCACGGAGATTACTTGTTAATTCTATATTTAATAACATACAGTGTATATAATTGAAAGTCAGGCTATTGTAAATATTGTATATAGTTGTTTAAAATAATATTTAAAAATATTATGTAAATGTTATTTTAATTGAAAATAAAAAAATATTTGAGGAAAAAAAAAATAAACATAACCCACCCTATCTTGTAATTAAAATTCATCTAATCACAATAATTCATGCCTCACCATTATGACAAGTTATTATTTATTTATTTACTGACATTTGATTACTGGGAAAGTCCATCTGGGTAAAAGCCCATTTTCAGAGGAGGCCTAGGGAGAAAATCTTCAAATTATCACCAAACATTTTAAGAACAATAATTAAAGAACAGTACATTTTAAGAACAATAATTTTGCAGTCTTCAAAAATAAAACAAAAACATCTGCAGTTTAAATAATTCTAACAAATTAGAGAGAATATAAAAACATTGGTTAAGAATCGATACAAGGTATTTATTATTTATTTATTTAATTTTACATTTGTTTACCAGGGTGGTCCGACTAAGCTGAGGCCCGAGGAGAAAAGCTTCAATGTAAATTATAGTAACACAGACATAGAACAGTAATTACAAAAGAACAGTAAGAACAGTAATTACAATGAATACAGTAAATAAACATCTTGAAGGTCCTCAAATATTGATACAGTAAAAACATAGTAAGTTAGGTTTATAATAGATGCAGATACAATGTGTACTGATTTTACAGTAATACCTAGTGTTAGGGAGAGACAAGCTTCACTCTTATAACAGAGTAAATATGAGGTGCCAGGTGACCAGAAGGAAGAGAAAGGTAGTAAGAAGTTAGAGTGAAGAAATGTGGACAAAGGGTGAGGGGAGAAAAACTTAACCAGGGGTGATACAGGAACAGAGACCCGTATTTGTTGCATAGGTGTTGTTTAAGAAGGAGTTTAAATTTGGAGGTAGTGGAAGTATTAAGTATATGCTGGGGAGTGCTTTTCCATATTTTTGTGATTTGATAGTCGATTAAGAAGTCAGCATAAGAGTTGTTAGATTTAGTAACTTTTAGAAATAGTTTGTTGATTTGAGGAGGGTAAGGGTGGTATTATAAGACTGAACAAGATTCTTTAGTACTGGACAGGCATCGGGTTGATGTATGATGTTGTGAGCAATTGTAAGTTGGTTAAATAATAGTAGGTTTGGTAGCTCAAGCCAGTGTAGCTGTTTCAAGGCTGTGCAATGGTGTGTTCTATTCTGGAGGCCGTCAGCAAAATTAGTTATTTTATGGTAACATATCTCTAGTTTAGACAGTTCAGATTTTCTAAGATTAATGAAGATAGGGGAGGCATACAGTAATGTGGACAGAAGGTGTGTTCTTGCTATGGCTTGTCTAGTGGAAGGGGTGAGGAATGTTCTGGACCTATACACACAATCAAGTTTAATATGTATGTTTATTATAGTAAGAGCTGTGTATCATATTTTAGGGTCTATATTAGAACACTGAAGTTTCAGAACTTCGAATGTTCTAATATCGATCCCTTTTCAGCAAATGCTGAAAATAACGAAGCTGCAGAAAACGTAATTTTTTCCTAGGGAAAGAATTTGATTGTCCATTTCATTCACTTCGCTATTTTCAGTGCAGTGGTGGAATGTTACGGGTCAGGTTCAGGTAAATGTGTCATTGTGTGGATGTGAGGGTCAGGGCAGGTTAGGTGAGTTAGGGTTAGGGCGCGGGTCAGGTAAGTGTGTGATTGTGTGGACGTGAGGGTTATGGTGGGGTAGGTGAGTTAGGGTTAGGGCACAGGTGTGGTGAGTGTGTGATAGTGACGGACCTTAAGGTTAGGGTTTGGGTTAAGGTAAATGGATAGTTAGTGGTGTATGTACAGTTTAGTGTAGGGTTAGATGTAAGATTTTAGGTGTATGTGTGTGGATTGCTGTTTGTTTGGTGTGCTTGTGTCGTGTGTATGTGTTTCGGAACAGCAAATTTTTCCCTTGGAATAAATTCGCTGTTATGAATGTTCTATGTTGTCAGCGTTCTCTGAATAGGGGTCGATATTAGAACATTCGAAGTTCTGAAACTTCGATGTTCTAATATAGACCCACATTTTAGGGAGTTGTCTATTGTGACACCTAGTAACTTTGTACTATCTGCTGGTTCAATTTTAGTGCCATTGGAGGAGAGGACATAAAACGGGCTAGTGGGTTCTGTGGGCCTATTATTAGAGAATATCATTAGTTTTGTCTTGTTAGGGTTTAGTATGAGTTGATTTTCTTCGAGGTACTACTCTATGTCTGTGAAGGCTTTCTGGGTGTTACATAGGAGTGTGGGGAGGGAAGGGGCTGTGCAGATGACAGTGGAATCATCTGCGTATTGCACTATAGTAGCATGTGCGGATGCAGAACTAAGTTTGTTTGTAAAGCTGGAAAAGAGTAAAGGCCAAAGAGTAGAGCCTTGTGGGACTCCTACAGTAACAGGTAGTAGGGTAGAGATCTCATCTTTTCACTTGACAGCTTGTTGTCGGTTGGACAGATAGCTACGAAACCAAGTGACAGATGATAGTGAGAGATGAATGGATGATAATTCTTGAAGTAGTTTTTGATGGGAGATGGTGTCAAATGCTTTTGACATTTCTAAGAAAATGGAAGAGACGAGGCTGTTACTATTTTTGTGGTGGTTAATGGAATCTGTGAAACTTAAAAGGGCTGTTCGGGTGCCGTGTCTTGGTCTAAACCTATGCTGGGAGTTGGAGAGAAGATTATTTTGTAGAAGATAGACCAGTAGTTGAGAATGTATGCATTTTTCTAGTATTTTGCTAAGGGGGAAGAGTATGGCAGTGGGTCTATAGTTGGATAGGTCTGTGGAAGGGCCACCTTTATGGAGAGGAATGATATGAGGGAGTTTCCAGAGTACTGGTACATATTGTTCTGTAATGGAGAAACTAATAAGTAAAGAGAATGGGTATGAGAGGGAGTCAGCTGCTAGTGTACGAAATTCATTTTGAAGTTTGTCAACTGCGAGAGTAGTGGGTTTTAGTCAAAGAAGGAATTTCTAATGAAAGTGGTATGGATGGGTTGAAATGAAAAGGCAGTAGAGTGATGGAAAGGAGTTGTGGGGGTGGTTAGACGGGTATAGTTGCTATTATTTAATAAGGCCAGAATGGAGTTTATAAAATGTGAGTTAAATTCGGCTGCTATGCTTATGGTGGAATTTGAGATGGTTGGGGAGGGTGTAGTGGCTTGTCCATGAGTTAAGAGTTGTTTTATGGAGTGCCAGAATTTTTGAGGGTTGTTTTTATGTTTTTGTTGGATCAGGGTGTAGTAAGACATTTTGTCAGAGCAAATTTGTTTTTTGGCAAGGTTTCGTAGTTGGTGGTAGTTGTGAAGGGAAACTTGTGTTTTGAGAATTATTTAATATTTAGAGAAATTTTAGGCAGTTTGTAGAGAAATTAAAGGTAAGTTAGTCTAATGCAAATATGAATTGCAATATGAAGTGAGGGAAAAACAGGCTTATGGTAAGGAAGTAAGTGAAGAAGAAGGGAGAGTAAGGAGGTATTAGGAATGAAAAGTTACTTATTCACATTTAGGGATATAGTTTATCCAGGTTTTGAACAAGAACAGAGCCAGCATTTAGCTAGGAAGTATTTCCGAGTGGTTTTGAAAGATGGGATGATGGGTATAGACTTGATGGAGACATGTAAGGAGTTCCGGGCCTTAGCATCCTTGTATGAGTACAGGCAATGCCCAGCAGATCTGATAGATTTGTAGACAGACAGGAGTTTTTGGTCACTGGATCGCCATGACCAACTGGGAACATAGTAGGCAGATGGATGCTGGATAACTGGTAAGAAGTTGTATATATGTTAGTTGACAATGCAACTTAATTGCTCTTAATGTCTCACATATTGTCAGGGAAACCCTAGCCATCATTAAAATAAATAAATAAATATATACATACATAAAGCAGTTCATGGCTTAAGACCAGTCATAGGTCAGACTTGATTTCAGATGAGTTAATTGCTTTTTTATTTTATACAGGTTTATTAGAATTTGTTTTTGACAGTGCTACAGTTGTAGCTTAACACCATCTAGTTTTCCCAAACCTCTTTGTGTTAACTGTTTATCATCAAGTTTATAATGCCTGTTGTCCAAAGCCCACTTTGCATCACACACCAGTTTTTACAAAATGTAGAAATCAGGCACTGTTTTTATTTTTAGATCCTCTTGTCATTGATGGTCTTGGTCCTTGCCTCTGGAGATGCCTTTGTGACTCTATAGTTTTAGCAGATGTACATCAAACTTTGTGGTGGTGCAACTGTTAGATTTAACACCAAGTCCTGTGTTAAGACAGAAATGTAACACTGCAATATCAGCTCTGCCTCACATCAAGTAAGCCTACAAAATGATTAATGCTGTAAGGTTGGACGTTCATTCTTTGAATTGATGCAGGCATATGAGATTCACAGCTTAGAGAAAAAAAGGATTGTCGAAGGATATCCTCCTTGATTAACATAGAATATAGCTTTCTAAACTTGTACAGCAAAAATATTTGTCTGTTCATTGTGGGGAATTTGCTGGGATTCCTAGCTATGAGAAAGAAAGTTATTTTCTTCTGTAAAATCTTTTCAATTGCTTCCTGTCCATCAAGCATCCCCATTCCATCTTCCTGTTCATTGTTTGTCACATTTCTGCTATTGTTGGGACAAGTAATATGGAGGAAGGGGCATTGTCTAGGCAGTCTTGAGAGGTGGTTGCTTCCCCCTCTTGGCCTATGAGGTCCATTGCTGGCTGCATAGCTCCTCATTTCTGCAATGGTAGCTCCATAGAATGGAACATGCTTCCCTACAAAGCCCTAATGCTGTCTATATGTCTCCACTCTGCTTGGCAAGGCATTATACCCATAGTCTTTATCAGTATATGTCTGTCCTTTGCTTGATGTTGGCAGTGTGGCAGACTAAATCCTTCTTCAAAGGTGGGTAAAGGCATTGACTGCCCACTGCCTCAGTCTCCTGTCATATCCTCCAGTGGTCAGGTCAATAATCCAATTCAGGTTGTCTGGGTCATAGTCAGGGTCTTATCTCACTGTACTACAGAGACAGCAAAGAGGAAGTTTTTTTTTTTAATATTTTTGTAGTCGCGGTAAGCTTTAGCATTTCTAGAATTACAATATATTTACAGGGATTTATTACATTTCATTGAAATGTCAAAAAAATTAAACTGCTAATTGTCAAACATCTATTGTTTGAAAATAAAAACATTGCATCAAAAAAATACATCCGTTATTACAGGGGGGGGGGGGGGTAAGCCCACTGCACCCCTTGTGGAGAGCTGCGGGGAAAGGGAAAATTTCTCAAAGCCTGCAGTACCCTGATTTCACTCAAAAAAAAAAAAAAAAAAAGTAGAGCTCGCTCTTCTTATTTTTGTGATCTCTTTTACCTTAGGAAAAGTAACTGCATAAACTAGATTTACCAAAGTGCCAATAATGGATCCAAACAGGAGTCACCACACGAAAAATCAAGTAGAACTTTCTTTATTGTTACATAAAAACCACACAAGCGCTTTCACGTAGGTTAACTGCGCTTCATCAGGTGTAAATGTTAGAAACAAATGAACCATCTTTATACTTGGCTTTTAGGCGGGAAAACCAGATAATCAAAGCACAATTAGATAGCAATTAAGACAACTTGTGTTATATTTAAAAGGGCAATGGTCTATCATTAGGAGAATGGTATGAATACATGTCAAAACCATTCAATGGCAAAAGTTTCAAATGCTCTTTTTATACAATATATTGAGTGTGTAACACATAAATCACAATATCATTAAAAATAAATGCAACACAAAAACATCGTTGTTTAAATGAGTTGAGGCTAGTCAGTACTAGCTTGCAATTAGTTACCACACTCTTGTATATAATGCAATATTCTACACATTCATGCATTATCCCAATAATGTTATATTCCTCTGACATGGAATATACAATAACAGATTAAAATTATTTAATATTTAAAACCAACGAAACCATCGTTTAAAGCTAGATTACCAGACCACATAGCATCTGCATGATTCAAGGAAATAAAGTGCCTCCTCAAAACAATTCAAACTGAGAGAATAACAGTAAGTCCCTCAGACAAACTGAAAGCAGTTGTCAAGTAACCTTCCGTTCTAAGACATTTAAAAACCAGATCTCATTCATTAATCTCACTAGCACGTAATGACTCTAGCACCCAACGGCCATTATGATTAAAAATTACTCAATGAATAGAAAATTTAAAAACAAAAACAAAGACAAAACATTTACTTTCGAACATTGTTTAGAGGCAAAAACAAAAACATCCAAGTTCAGCAACGTTCATATACAGGAACGACAGACTCTCAAAACCAGTAATTCATTCATATCAGGCTCTCCAAATATTCATCAATCACCTATGAAGCTACATCGCAAATTATGTAGTAACCGTGCCTGGCAAATAAACAACCACCATATCTGGACTTATTAGAAAACGTAGTTTTGTTACCAGTTAACTAAAAAGGTTTAAAAACGCCCTCAGTTACAAAACTAATCGGCGTTTAAACTTCATCCGTTAGCATCAATTATCTAGCACCTTCCCAGATGACCAACCAACATTTATAGACTAATAGCAGTAAAAAAGCTGTAATAACAAAAGCTGCTCACCATGCGATGCATCATCCTTGCCATCCGATCAATCCCCATAAACAAAACAAGCCAAAACAAGGCAAGACATGAGCTATCCAACTCAGAGGTGTTCACGATCAGAAGTACTGATAGCGAAACTGAATACTGAATACTCATACCTCTGGCGCTCTCAGCACCTCCGCATCTACCATATATAACTGCAACCAAGATATTTACCAAGAATGCTACCATGTCTAAACTTGTTAAATTCTTAACTACTAAATAAAACAAACTTCCAATACCTAAAACAAATAGTATACAAGATCAACATCAAACAGATATAAACCTAATTCAACTCAACACAAATAACTATTGGAAGTGGAAACACAGCATTGATGCTGTTTACTCATGGGCAAACCATCTAAAAGTATGAAATAAATAATAAATCCATCCGGGTCAAAAATCCAAGGAGTGAATGACCTCAAGGCAATGTCTTTGTTATATAAAGTAAACACACAATATTATTACTGTTTTATCGTAGTCAGACCATCTAAAATAAACAACAAGTCCATCTGGATCAAAAAATCTAAAAAATGAATAACCTCAAAAAAATCTTTACTATATAGATGGCTACATAGTCATGACCATCAAACTAAAATAAAATAAAAATAATAATATTATCAAAATCTTATAGTATTAATACAAAATATAAAAAATGACATATTGTATAATGAATATATATTAGATGTTCAATATTTCTTTCGATTATCTAAAACAGGTTTAATGGATACTGAATAATTAATACCTGGGGGTATATGTGCCCTTAATGTAAAAATCCATTTCAATTCTCTAATGGCCAGCTGATTATTGGTATCACCTGCTCTGGGGCTCAATGGCAACATTTCTAAAACTTTAAACCCAAAAGTATGACTGGGATGCTCCATGACATGTTTGGCTAAAGCATTAGACTCTTTTTCCTTCCTAATATCATAACAGTGGTTGTATACCCTATCACGTAGCCGTCTCTTTGTTAGGCCAACGTAAAATGCATCACAGAAAATACATGTAGCTAAGTATATCAAGTTGCTACTATTACAGTCACTATAGAACCTAGGAATAAAGGAAAAAATGCCTTCAGGATGAATAAAACTAACCTTTTAGATATAAACGGACACATCGAACATCCACCACATGGGAAAGTACCCAATTTTTCATAAACAGTATTATTAAATGAATATATGTGCTCTGAGCATAAAATTTCTTTCATATTCTGAGAGGTTCTATATGTAAATCTGGGATGTTCTCCAACTATAGTTTTTGTGAAGGCGTCTGTAACCAATACATTCCAGTTTCTAGTGATAATCTTGTTCAAACTGAAACTGTCACTAGTAAAATTGGTGACATAACTTAATTTATCTGTAAATCTGGCTTTGCTGTAATGCAATAATTATTGCCCCCTGTGTTCCTATCAGTTGCTGTTCCATCTGAATTATAATTTTTGTCTATAAATCGCTGTTTACAGTCCATAAACATTTTAAGGGGATAACCCCTTTCTCTAAATAATACCTCTAGAGTGTTTATTTCTCTTTCTAAGGAGTCACTACTCTGGCAGATTTTAAAAATTCTATGCATTTGGCTAGATATTATGCCTTTAAAGGTGTACCTGGGATGCATGCTGCTAAAATGTAGCAGCGTATTTCTCCAGGTTGGCTTCCTGTATAGAGATGTAATTATCTTGTCATCTTCAAACTCTAGTTGTAAGTCCAGAAAATGTGTCTTAACATGGGAGGTCTCTATTGTGAATCTTAAAAAAGATGAAGAGTTCTCCAGTTCATTAACAAATCTAATACATTCTGATTCGGTTCCATCCCATACAAAGAGGACGTCATCTACAAATCTCTTGTAAACTCTCACTCTTTTAAACTCAGGATGGTTAAACAAATGTTCTTGTTCCCAGTTATATACAACCAAGTTGGCATAACTGTTAGCACAGGGGGTACCCATGGCAACCCCCCATTTCTGCAAGTAAATTGGTCCTGGAACAAAAAAACATTGTTATTGAGTATAACATCAAGGAGATAGTGTATAAGAATCATCCTATTGTTACTGTAACCAGATGAAGAAGCCAAGACTTCATCAATTGCTTGAAGCCCTAGCTCATTAGGGATACAGGTAAATAGATTTTTGACGTCCATTGTCACTAATAACAGAGGTGTATCATTATTTTTAAAATCTTGTTCTTTCAAAAAGTCAATTAGTTGGTAGGAGTCTCTTAGAATATGTGGAATACGGTCTACTAAGGGTCTCAAGATACTTTCTACAAAGGAGGAGATGGTACAGGTTACCCAGTTGTTACTCGAAACTATCGGTCTCATAGGTATCGGTCTAAGACCCTTATGTATTTTGGGTAAACCTCTTATCAAGGGAATAACTGGATATTCTATAAAAAGATATTCATACAGTTCACAGCTTATCTGTCCCCTAACAAAAGATCATATAAATCAGCATGTACAGTTTTAATAATTTTCTGACATTTCATGTTACTGATTCTCTCATAGACTGTATCTTCTGATAAAAGATTTAACATAGCTGAATTATAGTCTAGAGTTCAGTATAACTATGGCTCCACCTTTATCAGCTGGTTTGATAATGATATCAGCGTTTCTTTTTAGAGAAAGCAGTGAATCTTGTTCTGCTCTAGACATGTTAAAAAGCAGCATCTTTTTTATGTTGAGTAAACCATCTATAAAAATCAGATTCACACATTTTTAAAAACTTTCAACATTATGTGGCATATTAGGTGTAAAACTACTTTTGCTCTAAAGAAATGCTTAACTTCACTTGTATTGACTGCATTGTTATTCCTAAACAGAACCTTAAGTGAAACGTTCTGACAAAATAATCTTAAATCTACCAGAACATCATTAAGGGAGCTGGTTTGAGAAGGTATAAAATTAAGACCTTTCTCTAAAGAGAAACATCTGAGTCAGATAAACTGTAAGTTGAAACATTGTATATGAGGGAATTCAATTTGCTGTTTCCTTGGTGCTTGGAACCTCTCTTGAACTTTTCTTTTCTTGGTCCTCTGCTGTGAGAACGACCGCCACCCCACGTTCCTTCACTGGAAAAGGTAAAAAGTGTTCAATACGAGCAGATTCCTTAGGTCTTGCCCTGCAGAAAAAAGGGGCAGCAGCTTGCTGGTTAGGTGGAGGTGTGTCACTTGAGCAATGGGCCTCATTCGTAACCACTGAAGAATAGGAAGGTTGAATGTTATGTGATATAGGGTTGATCTTCTGTATACTAGTTGCTGCTAATGATGGCAATATGTCTAAAGAAACATTATTCATGGGCATATTGACGGAAGGTTCTGAATCATTGTTCATATCTGAATTTATCATAGTAGAAGCACCTTGTTGGTGAGAATTGTTATTTTTTGGCCAAATAAAAATCTGACCTGTGGCAAAATCTTTGGCATCTCTCTGAATCTTTCTCTGCTTCACTACTTTTAGACGTTCACTGAATGAATGTACTTGATTTAGGATATCATCTAGTCTCTTGGTAAAATATTCACTAGAGAATTTCTCAAGAATGTCTTTATGTTGAAGCTCTATTTTCTTTCTTAATGATGCCTCTAGTGGGGCAAAGTATTCCAGTAACAAGTTCACATAGCTGAAGCCCAACTGTATGTTTAGGTCTTGCCACCTCCTTAACAATACAGGATGAGAGTTACCATATGAGGGCATACAAAGACACGCATACCTCTAGGTACGATTTTAAAATGGATGCATGCCTCTAAATGAAGTCTTTGCCACACATACCTTTGCAGTTGATACAAGTCATCTTGAAACGCCCTTGTGAGTTTGTTAAATTCAACTACAGACTCACCAGTAGAAGGTTGTGGTGTAGCATTCGCTAAATTGTTCAATTCCAGAGTCAATAAAGGATTCTCAGCATTGTACTTGATAAAGTCCCAGGTAATAGAAGCTGGTGTCCTCGTCTCTGGAGTAAAATCTAGTTCAATATCGGTAGTTTCCATGAGTAAAAGTGGCCAGCAGCACCAAGCAGAAAACAAAGTTATATAAAGAACTGCAGCCACAAAACAAAGACTCCGTTAGGAAAGCGAAAAACCAAAATGCCAATAATGGATCCAAACAGGAGTCACCACACGAAAAATCAAGTAGAACTTTCTTTATTGTTACATAAAAACCACACAAGCGCTTTCACGTAGGTTAACTATGCTTCATCAGGTGTAAATGTTTGAAACAAATGAACCATCTTTATACTTGGCTTTTAGGCGGGAAAACCAGATAATCAAAGCACAATAAGATAGCAATTAAGACAACTTGTGTTATATTTAAAAGGGCAATGGTCTATCATTAGGAGAATGGTATGAATACATGTCAAAACCATTCAATGGCAAAAGTTTCAAATGCTCTTTTTATACAATATATTGAGTGTGTAACACATAAATCACAATATCATTAAAAATAAATGCAACACAAAAACATCGTTGTTTAAATGAGTTGAGGCTAGTCAGTACTAGCTTGCAATTAGTTACCACACTCTTGTATATAATGCAATATTCTACACATTCATGCATTATCCCAATAATGTTATATTCCTCTGACATGGAATATACAATAACATGTATTCATACCATTTGACATGTATTCATACCATTCTCCTAATGATAGACCATTGCCCTTTTAAATATAACACAAGTTGTCTTAATTGCTATCTAATTGTGCTTTGATTATCTGGTTTTCCCGCCTAAAAGCCAAGTATAAAGATGGTTCATTTGTTTCTAACATTTACACCTGATGAAGCGTAGTTAACCTACGTGAAAGCGCTTGTGTGGTTTTTATGTAACAATAAAGAAAGTTCTACTTGATTTTTCGTGTGGTGACTCCTGTTTGGATCCATTATTGGCATTTTGGTTTTTCGCTTTCCTAACGGAGTCTTTGTTTTGTGGCTGCAGTTCTTTATATAACTTTGTTTTCTGCTTGGTGCTGCTGGCCAGTTTTACTCATGGAAACTACCGATATTGAACTAGATTTTACTCCAGAGACGAGGACACCAGCTTCTATTACCTGGGACTTTATCAAGTACAATGCTGAGAATCCTTTATTGACTCTGGAATTGAACAATTTAGCGAATGCTACACCACAACCTTCTACTGGTGAGTCTGTAGTTGAATTTAACAAACTCACAAGGGCGTTTCAAGATGACTTGTATCAACTGCAAAGGTATGTGTGGCAAAGACTTCATTTAGAGGCATGCATCCATTTTAAAATCGTACCTAGAGGTATGCGTGTCTTTGTATGCCCTCATATGGTAACTCTCATCCTGTATTGTTAAGGAGGTGGCAAGACCTAAACATACAGTTGGGCTTCAGCTATGTGAACTTGTTACTGGAATACTTTGCCCCACTAGAGGCATCATTAAGAAAGAAAATAGAGCTTCAACATAAAGACATTCTTGAGAAATTCTCTAGTGAATATTTTACCAAGAGACTAGATGATATCCTAAATCAAGTACATTCATTCAGTGAACGTCTAAAAGTAGTGAAGCAGAGAAAGATTCAGAGAGATGCCAAAGATTTTGCCACAGGTCAGATTTTTATTTGGCCAAAAAATAACAATTCTCGCCAACAAGGTGCTTCTACTATGATAAATTCAGATATGAACAATGATTCAGAACCTTCCGTCAATATGCCCATGAATAATGTTTCTTTAGACATATTGCCATCATTAGCAGCAACTAGTATACAGAAGATCAACCCTATATCACATAACATTCAACCTTCCTATTCTTCAGTGGTTACGAATGAGGCCCATTGCTCAAGTGACACACCTCCACCTAACCAGCAAGCTGCTGCCCCCTTTTTCTGCAGGGGCAAGACCTAAGGAATCTGCTCCGTATTGAACACTTTTTACCTTTTCCAGTGAAGGAACGTGTGGGTGGCGGTCGTTCTCACAGCAGAGGACCAAGAAAAAGAAAAAGTTCCGAAGAGAGGTTCCAAGCACCAAGGAAACAGCGAAATTGAATTCCCTCATATACAATGTTTCAACTTACAGTTTATCTGACTCAGATGTTTCTCTTTTAGAGAAAGGTCTTAATTTTATACCTTCTCAAACCAGCTCCCTTAATGATGTTCTGGTAGATTTAAGATTATTTTGTCGTAACGTTTCACTTAAGGTTCTGTTTAGGAATAACAATGCAGTCAATACAAGTGAAGTTAAGCATTTCTTTAGAGTCAAGAGTAGTTTTACACCCAATATGCCACACAATGTTGAAAGTTTTTTAAAAATGTGTGAATCTGACTTTTATAGTTGGTTTGCTCAACATAAAAAAAGATGCTGCTTTTTTAACATGTCTAGAGCAGAACAAGATTCACTGCTTTCTCTAAAAAGAAACGCTGATATCATTATCAAACCAGCTGATAAAGGTGGAGCCATAGTTATAATGAACTCTCTAGACTATAATTCAGCTATGTTAAATCTTTTATCAGAAGATACAGTCTATGAGAGAATCAGTAACATGAAATGTCAGAAAATTATTAAAACTGTACATGCTGATTTATATGATCTTTTGTTAGGAGGACAGATAAGCTGTGAACTGTATGAATATCTTTTTATAGAATATCCAGTTATTCCCTTGATAAGAGGTTTACCCAAAATACATAAGGGTCTTAGACCGATACCTATGAGACCGATAGTTTCGAGTAACAACTGGGTAACCTGTACCATCTCCTCCTTTGTAGAAAGTATCTTGAGACCCTTAGTAGACCGTATTCCACATATTCTAAGAGACTCCTACCAACTAATTGACTTTTTGAAAGAACAAGATTTTAAAAATAATGATACACCTCTGTTATTAGTGACAATGGACGTCAAAAATCTATTTACCTGTATCCCTAATGAGCTAGGGCTTCAAGCAATTGATGAAGTCTTGGCTTCTTCATCTGGTTACAGTAACAATAGGATGATTCTTATACACTATCTCCTTGATGTTATACTCAACAACAATGTTTTTGTTCCAGGACCAACTTTACTTGCAGAAATGGGGGTTGCCATGGGTACCCCTGTGCTAACAGTTATGCCAACTTGGTTGTATATAACTGGGAACAAGAACATTTGTTTAACCATCCTGAGTTTAAAAGAGTGAGAGTTTACAAGAGATTTGTAGATGACGTCCTCTTTGTATGGGATGGAACCGAATCAGAATGTATTAGATTTGTTAATGAACTGGAGAACTCTTCATCTTTTTTAAGATTCACAATAGAGACCTCCCATGTTAAGACACATTTTCTGGACTTACAACTAGAGTTTGAGGATGACAAGATAATTACATCTCTATACAGGAAGCCAACCTGGAGAAATACGCTGCTACATTTTAGCAGCATGCATCCCAGGTATACCTTTAAAGGCATAATATCTAGCCAAATGCATAGAATTTTTAAAATCTGCCAGAGTAGTGACTCCTTAGAAAGAGAAATAAACACTCTAGAGGTATTATTTAGAGAAAGGGTTATCCCTTAAAATGTTTATGGACTGTAAACAGCGATTTATAGACAAAATTATAATTCAGATGGAACAGCAACTGATAGGAACACAGGGGGCAATAATTATTGCATTACAGCGAAAGCCAGATTTACAGATAAATTAAGTTATGTCACCAATTTTACTAGTGACAGTTTCAGTTTGAACAAGATTATCACTAGAAACTGGAATGTATTGGTTACAGACGCCTTCACAAAAACTATAGTTGGAGAACATCCCAGATTTACATATAGAACCTCTCAGAATATGAAAGAAATTTTATGCTCAGAGCACATATATTCATTTAATAATACTGTTTATGAAAAATTGGGTACTTTCCCATGTGGTGGATGTTCGATGTGTCCGTTTATATCTAAAAGGTTAGTTTTATTCATCCTGAAGGCATTTTTCCTTTATTCCTAGGTTCTATAGTGACTGTAATAGTAGCAACTTGATATACTTAGCTACATGTATTTTCTGTGATGCATTTTACGTTGGCCTAACAAAGAGACGGCTACGTGATAGGGTATACAACCACTGTTATGATATTAGGAAGGAAAAAGAGTCTAATGCTTTAGCCAAACATGTCATGGAGCATCCCAGTCATACTTTTGGGTTTAAAGTTTTAGAAATGTTGCCATTGAGCCCCAGAGCAGGTGATACCAATAATCAGCTGGCCATTAGAGAATTGAAATGGACTTTTACATTAAGTGCACATATACCCCCAGGTATTAATTATTCAGTATCCATTAAACCTCTTTTAGATAATCGAAAGAAATATTGAACATCTAATATATATTCATTATACAATATGTCATTTTTTATATTTTGTATTAATACTATAAGATTTTGATAATATTATTATTTTTATTTTATTTTAGTTTGATGGTCATGACTATGTAGCCATCTATATAGTAAAGATTTTTTTGAGGTTATTCATTTTTTAGATTTTTTGATCCAGATGGACTTGTTGTTTATTTTAGATGGTCTGACTACGATAAAACAGTAATAATATTGTGTGTTTACTTTATATAACAAAGACATTGCCTTGAGGTCATTCACTCCTTGGATTTTTGACCGGATGGATTTATTATTTATTTCATACTTTTAGATGGTTTGCCCATGAGTAAACAGCATCAATGCTGTGTTTCCACTTCAATAGTTATTTGTGTTGAGTTGAATTAGGTTTATATCTGTTTGATGTTGATCTTGTATACTATTTGTTTTAGGTATTGGAAGTTTGTTTTATTTAGTAGTTAAGAATTTAACAAGTTTAGACATGGTAGCATTCTTGGTAAATATCTTGGTTGCAGTTATATATGGTAGATGCGGAGGTGCTGAGAGCGTCAGAGGTATGAGTATTCAGTATTCAGTTTCGGCTATCAGTACTTCTGATCGTGAACACCTCTGAGTTGGATAGCTCATGTCTTGCCTTGTTTTGGCTTGTTTTGTTTATGGGGATTGATCGGATGGCAAGGATGATGCATCGCATGGTGAGCAGCTTTTGTTATTACAGCTTTTTTACTGCTATTAGTCTATAAATGTTGGTTGGTCATCTGGGAAGGTGCTAGATAATTGATGCTAACGGATGAAGTTTAAACGCCGATTAGTTTTGTAACTGAGGGCGTTTTTAAACCTTTTTAGTTAACTGGTAACAAAACTACGTTTTCTAATAAGTCCAGATATGGTGGTTGTTTATTTGCCAGGCACGGTTACTACATAATTTGCGAGGTAGCTTCATAGGTGATTGATGAATATTTGGAGAGCCTGATATGAATGAATTACTGGTTTTGAGAGTCTGTCGTTCCTGTATATGAACGTTGCTGAACTTGGATGTTTTTGTTTTTGCCTCTAAACAATGTTCGAAAGTAAATGTTTTGTCTTTGTTTTGTTTTTAAATTTTCTATTCATTGAGTAATTTTTAATCATAATGGCCGTTGGGTGCTAGAGTCATTACGTGCTAGTGAGATTAATGAATGAGATCTGGTTTTTAAATGTCTTAGAACGGAAGGTTACTTGACAACTGCTTTCAGTTTGTCTGAGGGACTTACTGTTATTCTCTCAGTTTGAATTGTTTTGAGGAGGCACTTTATTTCCTTGAATCATGCAGATGCTATGTGGTCTGGTAATCTAGCTTTAAACGATGGTTTCGTTGGTTTTAAATATTAAATAATTTTAATCTGTTATTGTATATTCCATGTCAGAGGAATATAACATTATTGGGATAATGCATGAATGTGTAGAATATTGCATTATATACAAGAGTGTGGTAACTAATTGCAAGCTAGTACTGACTAGCCTCAACTCATTTAAACAACGATGTTTTTGTGTTGCATTTATTTTTAATGATATTGTGATTTATGTGTTACACACTCAATATATTGTATAAAAAGAGCATTTGAAACTTTTGCCATTGAATGGTTTTGACATGTATTCATACCATTCTCCTAATGATAGACCATTGCCCTTTTAAATATAACACAAGTTGTCTTAATTGCTATCTAATTGTGCTTTGATTATCTGGTTTTCCCGCCTAAAAGCCAAGTATAAAGATGGTTCATTTGTTTCTAACATTTACACCTGATGAAGCGTAGTTAACCTACGTGAAAGCGCTTGTGTGGTTTTTATGTAACAATAAAGAAAGTTCTACTTGATTTTTCGTGTGGTGACTCCTGTTTGGATCCATTATTGGCATTTTGGTTTTTCGCTTTCCTAACGGAGTCTTTGTTTTGTGGCTGCAGTTCTTTATATAACTTAGATTTACCAAAGATTTAAAGGTATTTTCTAATAATGTCTTGGGATTGCCCTAGACTTATATGCTGTAAAATGTTCTGTAAATGTATGATGTATGTAGTATAGTATGTCTTTTTGTCTTCCTAGAATTTATAGCTAATTCCTTTTTGTCTATTTTAAACCTTTTGGTGTGGTGGTGGTATGTTTTACAATTGGAGCTTTTCTCCTTGGGCCTCTGCTGAAAATGGAAATATATCCAGCTGGACTAGCCCGGTTAACAAATATTAAATAAATAAATAAAATAAAAATGAAATGAACAGAACCCATATACCGAGCCACAAATCCCCATTTATTTGTTGTAGGTTGTACAGATTTTTTGTACCAAAAATCATTACAAAAGATTTGTGTTTGTTAAAAACTGCAGCTTACCATATAACATTTTCTGTTTTATTTCTTTTTTAATCATAATGTAGCAACGGAAGTTTGCATCTCTCTTTGTACTAGTAATGTATAGAGCAGACACAGTTCAAAAGAAAAAAATCCTGCCTGTGCACATGGTTTTCATATTGTAAAACAACATTTAATAACAAAGTATCTAATCAAGTTGCTGTGATCAGTCATTTCCTGATATGAAACAGAACCAGGTTTGTACCTAAATGAAATGTATTTCATTTACATTTGTTTAGATAGGCAGACTCAACCAGTAGGGTCCATTTCTGAGCACAAATTTGTTACAAAATATGCAGAAAGCAGAACATTGCAATACATTTTAAGCAATTAAGAGAAGGTTATGCAACATAGTGTAGCAAATATGATTACATAATGAATGTGGAGACTTTAGCTTCAGCAGTCTCTGAGAAATAAACTCATCACAAATGAAAAATGCAATTGAGTTTAGGTTACTTCAAAGTGCTGCAAAGCAACATCCAGCAATCTGGTTGTGACTTTTTAAAAATGTACAGTGCATAAAACATTTGATATACTGACTTTTAAGAGTTTAGAACATGGTAAGCTAGATATGCATTGATGTGTGCCTTCTGACAGTATTGTACATTGCTCAGAGAACTGTTGCCACACAGACAGAATTGGTGATTCTGCAGATGGACATTACCACAAACGGCTGCATTTTGTTTTGTTTTAAACAAGAATCTGCATTCTGTTTTAAACCTTGACTTATCTCTGCTTTCTCTTTGTGTTTTACTCAGAAATGTGCATCTGCATTTTTTCCTTTTGTAGGATTTTCTTTCATGCTTAAGCTAAAAGTGCAGTATTGGATTTATTTTTAATTTTCTATATAATGTATGATGGGAAATGCTTATGAAACATAACCATGCATATATTATCAAAGTATTTAATGATACAGCTTTAAAAATTTGTAAAATTGTATTATACTTTGAGAAATGTCCAGCATTCATTTTTTTTTATGTTTTACAGTCCTATATAAGTAAAATGCTACATGCTTGGAATTTTTTTAACTTCACAGTTCAATATTTAAAATTGTATGAAATGCAGGTCTGGGAATTAAGCCTTTAGTTTGTGTATGATAAACACATTCCACAACACAAACCTGAAAAAGTATGACAACTCTCACATTCTAATGACAAAACAATGTTCTACCCCAATTATATAGTTGCTGTGCCAGGCAGTAAAATATATGTTCTTAAAACAACATGCATTACTAGCCTTGTCGACATTTGCATTGCATGCCCCCTACAGTCCCTTCATTATAAGCACCACCCTACCAAAAGTGGCACTGTACTTCCTAGTTTAGATGTCTTCCATTATTTATGCTATTTTACTATAACATGCAGTACATCTGCTGGGAAATTCACTCATTCGCAAAATGATGCTGCAACTTATAGCACAGCACTGCCAAGTGCCAACAGTGCTTTTACATCATTCTAAAAAGTCTTTCAGCTTTTCCCCATTAGGGGTCGCCACAGCGGAACTCCGATCCGCTCATGATTGGCAGTGGATTTTACTGTGCTGAGTTGCCAGCCCGACACCCAACCTTCAACGAAGGCACGCCCATTCACGCTCGCACCTACCTGCATGCCTTTAACGTCACTCCACTGTGGGGAGGGCATGCCAACTCCACACAGAAGGCACTCCAGCCGAGAACTGAATGGGAGAACCTCTTGCTGTGAGGCGACAACGCTAACTGCTGCACCACCGCGACTGTTGGCTAGGTATGCTTTTACATCATTCTATTAACATTGAATTGAAGTGACCCCCCCCTCAAACCACATACATTTGGAAAGTTTCAGACAGCCTTTTCTCACAGGAGGTTAAGCTCCCCATACTGATAGGACAGGGGAGATATCTATATCTATATCTAGATAAATATACTGCCCACGTCTCCACACCAAAGTTACTGCACCATGAATTAAAAAAACACTTCTTGTGAAATGTGGAGAAATAACTAGGGTGGAGTGAATGCGGCATCTGCCCTGGGTGCAAGTTGTAAGGGGGCATGATCAGCACGTGCTGATGGTGCATAGTGCAGTGTGCAGTAAAAATATTTATTTATAAAACTGCAAGGCTGTCACAGCTTCATAAATGAATACTGATATTACATTTATGGCTCACTGAAATTCATAGTTTTAGGTGAGGTTGTAGCAGTTATAGGTTCATAGGTTGATACTAGGCTATATGCCCTAGGGCATTTATCAGCCTAGCC
This sequence comes from Protopterus annectens, assembly GCF_019279795.1. NCBI lineage: Eukaryota > Metazoa > Chordata > Ceratodontiformes > Protopteridae > Protopterus > Protopterus annectens. Next base: position 736,323,896 of record NC_056733.1, read on the forward strand.
AGAGTGTGTTTGGCTTTCGCCACCACCCTTTAAAGTGAGTTTAACTGTGCCCTTTTTTTAGGTTAGTTTATGTGCCTCTGTCTAGTAGTGACACAGAAGTGATCCCCGGGGTAAACCTATGATCTCCCATCCACTCGTCAAGATTCCTCTTGAAGAGAGTCAGTGAGGGGCTCTGCCTGATATGGACTAGAATTCTATTCCAGAGTGCTGGGAGCCTTTGGGTTATAAATCTATCTCTCCAGCATTCCCTATTAATTTCTGTGTTGAGGTTCAAGTCCCTTGAGCGCGTAGCTCTAGTGGATTTGGATTCTTTGAGGTGGAGCATGTCCCTTAATTCTGTGTTGGACATGGCTTTATACGTCAGGCACAGATTACCTCTAAGTAGGTGGTATGCAACTGAATAGAGCTGGAGTTTCTTTAGCCGAGCAGCATAGGTCATTTGTTTGAGTCCCTTGATCCTCTTGATGAGGTACTTTTGGGGTCTTTCCAGTTGCTGCAGGTGTCGGGTATGGTACATTCCAAATGGGGCATTGTATTCAATTATAGGCCAGATGAGTGATGAGTAAAGGGGCACAATGACCTCCCTTGATCTAGATGTGAATCCTTTCATGATAAGGTGGGCTATATAGAAGGTCTTTCTAACCACTTTGGCAACGTGGTTGTCAAAGGAGAGATTACTATCAACTTGGGTTCCCAGGTCCCTAATTACTTCCTCCATACTTAATGGATTACTGCCTATGTGGTAATTTATGGGCACTTTGTTTTTCCCAAAGGGGATGACTATGCACTTCTTGGCATTTAGCTTTAGGCCATGGCTCTGGCACCAGTTATCCATCTCTGTGAGACCCTTTTGGAGGATGCTTGTGTCAGCTGGAGAGTCGATTATGGCACCCAGTTTGCAGTCATCTGCGAACTTGGTCAGCCATAGTCCTCCCGTGTTGGCCTGTACCTCAGAGAAATATATACCGAACAAGAGCGGTCCCAGGACTGAGCCCTGTAGGATGCCACTTGTAACTGGTTTAGAGTCTGACATGGCTCCCGCAATTCTGACCATGTGGGTTCTGTCCTTCAGCCAGTTTGCAACCCATCTTATGACATAGGGGTTGATATTTAAGCTGGAGAGCTTATTTATGATGCCCGAGTGGGGTATGGTGTCGAAGGCTTTTGCGAGGTCCAGGTAGGCTGTGTGGACTACCTTCCCTTCATCTATGGCCTTGGTGACTGTTTTGAAGAAGTCGACCAGGTTCAAGAGGCAGGATCTACCCTTAACAAAGCCAAATTGGGTAGGATCTAGCGTCTGTAGATCCCCAATGTCTTTGTTTATGAGTTCCATGGTGATCCGCTCCATAGCTTTGCAGACCAGGCTGGTCAGGCTTATGGGGCGATAGTTTCCAGGGTCCGTTGAGGCACCACCTTTGTGGAGTGGGACCACTGTTGCTGTACACCATTCCTTGGGTACATATCCTGTAGTAAGGCTGAGATTGAACAGTAACTTTATATGAGGTTCTAGCTCTTCTTGGAGCTCATGTAGGACGCAGCCTGGGACACCGTCCAGTCCCATTGATGCTGTGTTTTTTGCTTTGGAGAGGGCAGCTCTCACCTGAGCATCTGAGATGTCAGGGAGACAACTCTCTGCTGGGATAGATATGTGCTCTTTTGGGGGGGAAGGGGGGGAGAAGTTTGCACTGAACCTGTCCGCCAGGATGTTGGCAATGTCTGTGGGTTCAGTGTATTTTTTGTCATTTTGGACTAACTCAGTACATATCTGGGAGTTGCCACCCAGGTTCCTAACATAACTAAAGAAGGCCTTGTGATTATCTTTAGTGTCCTGTGCAATTTTTCTCTCGAAGCTGGCCTTGGATGATTTTATGAGGGACCATAGTTTTTTGCTAGTATTGATCAGTGATGCCTTTCTTTTTAGGGATTTTGCTCTATCCTGTAGTAGCTTCCTTCTTTTGTTGTATAGCTTATTTATGGCTAGGGTCCACCAGACAGGATGCCTGTCTTTGGAGGATTGGGTCTTGGTTTTATTTGGGATTGCATGATCCATGCATTCCTGAAGGTGTCCATAGAATGTGTTTATAAAGGATTCTGCAGTTTGGGTCATAGTTTCTACTGGCCCGGGGGCTTTGAATGATTTCACCTCAGTTTTGAGAAGTGTGAAATTAGCTTTTGAGAATTTTTTCACTGTGGTTTTCTGGGCTGATGGTGGGGTCAGGATGTGGATGTCCAGAGAGATTAATTTATGGTCCAATCTTACCAGTGAGGGGTATACCTCTGGTGTGGAGCATAGAGTCCCCATGTTTGTGATGATCAGGTCCAGTATGTTTTCCCCTCTTATGGGAGTGGTGACTAGTTGTTCCATAGCATTTGAGTTTATAAATTCTAGGAACCTTTGGGCTAGGGTGTTGGGGCTTGAGTAGTGCTTCCAGTCTATGTTTGGGTAGTTGAAGTCACCCAATATAAAGGTGTTTGGAGAGACCTTCATATTCTCCAGTTTTCTCAGGAAAGCCGAGTGAGGTTCCTGAGTTTGGGATGATGGTCTGTAGCAGGCTACAAACTGAAAGGCAGTTTTGCCCACTGTTAGTTGCACATGGATGGTCTCCGATGCTTCGTGCAGTGCCACTAACCTGGAGGTGTGGGTATCCTTGATGAATATGGATACTCCCCCTCCCTTTGTGGTTCGGTCCAAGTTTTTGGGCCGAAAAGCATGGTATGAGGTATAACCTGGTAGTGCTGGGGTGCTCTCGGAAGCCTTGAACCAGATCTCTGTTACTGCACAGACATCGATATTCTCCATACTGAGGAGAGCTTCGAGTGCTTGCATTTTGAGGTTTAGACTTCTGGCGTTGAGTAGCATTACCCTTAGTTTATTTTTCCTTGTGTTGTCTATGGAGGTGGGTTTGTCTTTTGAGCCTTGCCTAAAAAAAGACACTATGGGGGTGGCAAGAGCCCTTGCCAATATCTGAAAGCCCAGAGGTGACAGGTGCAAGCCATCCCTAGCGAAGCAACGTGGCTTGTCGAGCATGTCATCCCAGGCTGACAGACACTGAATCCCCTTTGAATGACACCAGAACTTTAGCCAATTGTTAAAACTGATCATTTTTTCTTTATACTGTGGCATCATTCTTGGTGAGGGTAAGATGCTGCTCAAGGTCAGGGTCATACCTGCCTGGGCTACATGATCAGAGAGCTCCTCTATGTCTCTTTTCATGTAGTCCAGGGAGGTACGTCTCAGGTCATTCACACCAGCATGGACAATGACTGAGTCATATTTGTACTTGCTTTGGAGTGACCTGAGTGCTTGTGTTATGTGGTGGATCCTGACACCTGACAGGCAGGTCACCATGACCTTCTCCTTGTTCAGCCTGGTGAGTGGGACATCAGTGTGTCTGACAATAGAGTCACCTATTACAAGTGTATCAGGTGTGTTGTTTAGCCTTAAGGGCTGTGACTGTTTGGCACACTGACTTTGTGAAGTATATGTTACACTTGTTTTGTTTTGGGGTAGAGGTTGCTTGGATGTCTGCTTTGGAGGTCTCTGCTGCTTAGGCAGATTTCTGTTTAGAGCCTCCGAGTATGTTTTAGTGTGTTTATGTGTTTGGTTTGCTGATGTGGTAGGTCTATGTGTGACTGGATTTGTGGTGTGTGTGGTTACCTTCTCCTCCTGACTGGCTGCACCAGTACTGCGTTGAGAGAGCTTAGCCTCCAGTTTGGCTGTATGGTTGCATCTCTCACATATATTAGTACCTGTTGGGAGGAGGAGAGGGTTGTCTGTGTACATGAGACAGTTGTAACATTGCCTCAGGATTCCCAGATTCACCAGCTGGACTGGAGAGGAAACCAGCAACTGACCTTTGGACATACCTGATTAGTATAAGCAACTCCTTTATAACTGACCAAAAAGGACCAATAGGGGACGAGTACTCCAAGGGAGTATTTGAGGAAGTAGTGCTTTTAGTTTATTAGTGCTAAATTATATAATTGCTTGTATGAGCAAGTGCTGGGTTTTAGGTTGAAAGTAGGGTCCTTACTTTGAGAGATAGAGCAGATCTAAGGGAAAAAGTGAAGAGTAGACTTTGTGGAGCCGAGAATGGTTTAAGCCCGATTGAGCGGTGCTGCCTGATGGTGCTCTATGCGCAAAATCGCGCAAAACTGCACCAAAGCAGGTTTTTATACAGGGGACTTGAAAGAGCTAGAAATTAGCCCAAAACGGCCAATAAACTACAAGATTCTTGTGCTGAGATCACTCCTCCAGGGACAGATAGGCTGCTCAAAGCTCCCCACTCCCACTGGTGAACAAAGAAGCTTCTTTCTATCCAAGTAAGGAAATGGGCAGCACAGGAACTATTCTAAAGTCCAGAATACAGCAATGCCTGTATTAGGGACTATTCTAGGTCAGGAAAGGCGGGAAACAAGGATTTTTTTGTTTTTTTCTTTTTTTTTTACAGGACAAACAGCAGAAAATGCACAGTAAATACTTAACACAGGCTAGCGCACTTGAGTGAGCAGCCTCAACAGTTAAATTCAAACAAAAGACAAACTTTAAAAGTGCAGGTATGAAATTTGCAAAAATAAGCTTAAAACAGGCAAAAGAGCAGATTAATCTCGCTTTTCGGCGAGAATAGATGGTCGCACAGGTAATGGCAGTAAAATATACTTATATCTTAGTAGCAGTCACTCTTTTTCATCTCTCTGCTGCTAGCACCACACGGAGCTGTTGCTGAGTTGGAACAAGCGAAAAAACCGTGCCAAAGCGGGTTTTTATAAAGGGGACTTGAAAGAGCTAGAAATTAGCCCAAAACGGCCAATAATCTACAAGAGTCTTGTGGTGAGATCACTCCTCCAGGGACAGATAGGCTGCTCAAAGCTCCCCACTCCCACTGGTGAACAAAGAAGCTTCCTTCTATCCAAGTAAGGAAATGGGCAACACAGGAACTATTCAAAGGTCCAAAATACAGCAATGCCTGTATTAGGGACTATTCTAGGTCAGGAAAGGCAGGAAACACAGATTTTTTTTTGGTTTTTCTTTTTTTTTACAGGACAAACAGCAGAAAATGCACAGTAAATACTTAACACAGGCTAGTGCACTTGAGTGAGCAGCCTCAACAGTTAAATTCAAACAAAAGACAAACTTTAAAAGTGCAGGTATGAAATTTGCAAAAACAAGCTTAAAACAGGCAAAAGAGCAGATTAATCTCACTTTATTAGCAAGATGCTTGTTACAGTATTTTTTTAACAAGCAGCTTACTATACTTGCAGGATGGAGAAGTTTTTTTTTTATGCTCCTTAACTTCAGCTTCCAGTCTGGAGATCTGCACAGGGTGCAGATGGTCTAGCTACGGTTCTGGTGAAAGTGTGTTTCCAGATTTTATTCTTTAGTCTAATCGTACTTGTACAATATTCTTTAAACTGCTGATGAGGAAGCACTTTATAACTGAATAAACTGTAGTGTTCATTTGAGAAGAATCTTTAATTGATAAGGAGTCATTTAGTTATACCATAGCAGTGCTAACAGTGACAGTTTCACTTGTAGATAGAAGGGGATGATTGTGCGTTACTTTACACAAACTCATAGAATATCTTGCCTGTGCCTCCCAGATACAGCAACTACCATGATCATTCTGTTCAGAGCATCTTTAATGTTACAATACTGTAATATGCAACTAATTACCATAATAATGCAGATTTATACTTTTATTTGAACAGGTACTTTATGTGTGTCAGCATACTATTTGCAAAAACCAGTTTGTTAAAAGAACAATTCTTGTGAAATGTAGAGACATAACTAGGGTGGAGTGAATGTGCCATCTGCCCTGGGTGCAAGTTGTCAGGGGGCATGATCAGCATTCGTTGTAGCTTTTATTTAGTCTTTTGATAAATGAAACCAACCACAACTGACAAATGCTAGCCATACTCCAGGCCAGTAATATGGCGATTTCTATGAAAGTGTACTTGTGTTCATTGGCAGATTGATGCATACTGCAGAATTTTTTTTTTTTGGATACAGACATTATGCAGTTACACTGCACACTGTCTTGCTGTAGCACTGTTATCTTTACTATTCACTGTAGCTTTAAATTTCATTACAAAGCGTGTGTCGTTATGGCTGTCTACACTGCTTGTTTCGGTTTGTATGTCTAATTTACTTCATAGTAAAAAGTTTAAAATAACTTTGTGCAAAGCTAAGTTAAAGTTAAAGGAAATTACTTACTAAAACCATGTTGTCCCAAGTAGCCTGAATTCTCTCATATCTGTCATTTGCTAATATTGTTTAAGCAGATATGTTTGAACATTGTTACCATGTCTGCATTCTGAGATTAATATGATTTTTGATATTGAATAAGATGTTTGAGATTAATATCATTCATAAATACATGCTGATACAGAACCTATTATTCTATCAACTTTCTAAGTTTATAAGAACAGTTTTAAAAAGCTGTTCCTATTTTGTGGCCTTTGTACCCTCATTATTTTTGGCTTTGTCCAGATTTTTTGTTCTAAGAAGTAGAAATGTATGCTGCCAGATAATATATTGTACCTAACTTTGCTTAAGGGTCACACACATGTAAAATAAATGTAAACTAAAATAAATAATAAACATTCATGCCAGATAACCTTTTTCTCCTGCTTGGAGAGTAACTGTTTGCCTTTGCCAGAAACCTTTTCTTCTTCTAGTCTGGGAGGCAAGAAATGTATGCCCTATATACAAAGATGGATGCCTTGTGTTACTTTTTGTTATTGCTGCTGGTTTACTTCATGTTGGCAGGACTGAAATTTAACATGCTTAGCTTGTTTATTGATTACCTTGGAGCCATCTCTTGTAGCTACTTAAATAACGCCAGTCTAACAGTCTTCAGGTTTTATCTTAGTAAATCGCTAAATTTTATAAGTGAAGATACTGAATGTCTAGTAGATATGGAGAGTTAAGGCTATAAACTGTTAATAAAATGCTAATCCTAGGCTGGAAACCCTCAGGTTTCACCTGCATATCCATTTACAATTGTAACCTTATGCAAGTCAGTTAACCAGAAGAAAAGGTCATCCTTGAATACATAGTAGGTCTTATACAGGGAAATAATTTTGAAAAATAAAAGACAAGGTAAAACATGTGAGTTATAAAAAGAAACAAGTGAAAAGAAAAATACAATAATACAGTTTCGAGTGTCTGAAAGATTTAGTTATCTGCATTTTAGCAGCAACATTATAAATACTTGTGAATAACTCAAGGATGTATTTACCTACACATCTCATCTCCTTAGAGATGACATGTGTCTGGAAGAGTTTTACTTGTCAGTCATTGGTAGAGGCTGATGACCTTCTAGAAAAAAGCTATGTTCTTATCTTTAGAAGGTAGGGTTGTGGGCAATATGTCACCCTTGTCCTCAGGTGATGCTCTTAGACCATAATAGTTTTACACCCCAATTTGCAGACATTTACTGAGGCATGTACACAAAGTGATATGCCTAAAGTACAAAGATAATGCCTCCTAATGTTTGCCACAATGGGTCAACTATCACCTGGTTTGAGGAAAGAATGGGTGTGGGGTAATAGACTGGACAGGTGGCTGTTAGATGGGGTGAGGGAGAAAACTGAAGTAAATACCAATTTAAGGATGTTACCGTGTGTAATTTTATTTATTTATTTACTTGACATTTGTTTACTGGGATGGTCTAACTGGGCATAACCCTTTTTCAGTGGAGGCCCGGGGAGAAAATATCAAGTTAAATCATAGCATAAAAAAAATGTAACAGTAAAAATACATGAAAAGTATTTACAAGAATATTACAATACATCAGTAAGAACAAAATGTTACAGCTCATGACAAAACGTTTACAAGAAAAGACAATGTAAGAAGAAGTAAGAGTAAGAATAATACTTAAGGGAACAGATAAGGAAGAAGGAACAGAGAATTGACTGGAGTGTAGCAGAAGAAAGAAGAAGACCTAGTTAAGGGGAAGGGTTCAGGTTGGATGATTACAAAGACAAGACCAGGAATTAAACATCTGGAAATGCATCACCATTCAAGTTTCCAAGAAAACATGTATTTATTTATCCTTTGTTGACCAGGTTACTCCCACCAGGCAAGTAGCCTCTTTTCAGGGGAGACTGAGGTGGTATTTATACTACTATAGAAAATTTGGACGGGGCGTCAGGGAACTTCCAATACTTTATTTGATAGGAGCTGTGGGATCTTTTACATTTACCTGAGCTACCACCAACTCAGGTAGATAGGACCTCAGTTTAGCATCTCTTCTAAAGGATGACAGACTCAGGAGTGCAGCACCCTGTTATGCTGCACTGAAGTGTCAGCAATCCATCCACCTGGTACAGGAATCGAACCCACAGCCTTCTGCACCAAAGGCAAGGGTGCAACCTGTTGTGCCACTGACACTGCCTTCAATAGCAACTTCTTCCTTTGAATTGTCATTTAATTGGTAAATTCCATCACTGATAGGCAGTTTGAAAGGAGATAATCACTTTGACAAACTATGGAGAGCATGTGTTTTTCCGTCATAAGAGCCAATGGGCCTGATTTATTAACGCCTGCACTAAGTGTACACCATCTCTATTCAAGAACATCCCTACTACATTTTTTTTGCTTTCTAGTCACTCATAAAGATTACAATAACTGTACATGTATTCTGCACTATGTGGTAACCTTTATGAATGCACCCTGATATTTAAGGCTGCATAAAAATCAGGAAAACTAAAACTGAGAGGAGGAAGGTGCATTTGTTTACTCATAATGGTGTACATTTAGTGTACACTTAGTGTAGATATTAATGAATCTCAGGGAATATCTGTGTAATCGGATATAAGTAATTAACTCTTGTCCAAAATTGTTAGCATTCTTCAGAAGTACCCCCTTTTATGTAAAGTAGACGTATTGAGTATCACAGAACACAAGTGATTTTCATAGTTAAATCAGTTTTAAAACGAAAAACACTTACCTTGTTTCTTTTTGGGCAAAACAAATATTTTTATTAGTTATTAGTTGTATATCTATTATGTAACTGTAAATGCAGACCACAGCATATAAACATTATTGTTTATTTTTATTATATGTAGCAAATACCACTATGTATCTTCTTTGGTGGGTATTATGTATTTATTTTTTGCATGGATCTGTTTAATGTGATTGAAGTTTTGGTTAATTTCTTTGAACCATCTGTTGTTTAAAGTTTTGGTTTATTCTTTGAACCATCTGTTGTAGCATCAGCATTAATAATTTGCAAGGATGTGCTATTCTGAAGAGATCCTGTATTAAAGGCTAGCTGTTTTACACATCCTTTACTTTCATTATTTATCAGGTTTGGTGTTTTATTCTTTTTTTTGCATTAAGTTTGACTTTTTTGCTTCTGATGTTGCATCAGTCTTATCTTGTAATCTAGATCTATTATTGGTGTCTAATTTTATATCAGAGTTTTTGGTTGTCCCTTTTGCTGATGCGCTGATTGAGAAGATTCACCCTCTTTCTTTCCATCATCTGCACTTTCAGGTTTTTTTAGGCTTCATCCATGGGTGAGCCAAGATTGTGTCAACAGTAAATCGTTTCAGCACATCAGGATGAAGTGTGCGGATAATTAAATCTTTACACTCTGGGGTCACATATTTAGGTGTAAAGTTCAATATATGCTTCTTTTGAGCATCTATCATTCGTATGAGATTTGAGTCATCATATGGCGAATGGCCAAAGACCATAACAAAAAGTACAACACCCATGCTCCAGATATCAGAAGCTTTTGGATCATAAGGTATTCCTTGTAATACTTCTGGGGCTGTGTACTCAGTGGTACCATAGTATGTTTCACATAGTAAGATACGACCATCTTTATCATAAGCACAGTGTCTTGAAAACCCAAAGTCTGAGATTTTGATATTATAATTAATGTCTAAAAGAAGGTTTTCGCATTTCAGGTCTCTGTGCACAATATTGATGTCATGACAGTACTTTATGGCCATTGTTAATTGTCGGAACATCTTTTGGGCCATATCTTCTGGTAGTGACTTTCTGTATTGAATATACTCCTGTAAATCTCCATGAACTGCAAGCTCCATAATGATGTAGATCTTTTCATCTGAAGTCTCAAGTATCTCGTAAATCTTCACAATATTTTTGTGTTTCACTAATGTCAAGATCTCCATTTCTCTGGGTAGGAATTTCTCCAGAATATCAACATCTGCTTTTTTCCTGTCTATTATTTTCACTGCTACATTTGCTCTGTGTTGCTTAGAGTATGCAGACTTCACTTTCCCAAAAGCTCCTTCTCCTAAACTAGCACCCATAATATAACCACAATTTTGTAGGACTGTAGCGTCATCCATGTCTGCAAGAAATATGGTTCCCTCTTTGCTTTAACAGTTTTACTTTCAATCGTTATAGTATCCTTTAACGTCTGCCTAAAAAAACGTAAAAGTATTTGCACTGTGATGATGATCTCAGATGTCTTGTCAAGTTCTTTCCAGTTCTGTCAGGTAGTACATTCTATTGCTCATTTGTGACATGTAAGGTGATGTCATAAACATAATTGCTCTGCTGCTTTGTGCTGGTGAAGCCGCTGCATTTTCCAGATAGAATTGTCTCAGAGGTTTTGTGAAATGCACTATTCTGAAAATGTTCTTGATTTACATTTAATTCATTAGTGACTTGGAACTATTGATGGAAAATGGGCACTCAGATTAAGAAAGTGACCTTGCTGTAACTATAGTGCATTGCTGTAGATGAGTCTGATTAGTTTATGTAGTTGTTGCTTATTTTATTTTTCTATTATAGGACACCTCTGTGCTGTTAGGAATTCTGGGTTTCTTATTTTTTGTTTGCTTAGACCATGGTTGAGTTTTCCTTGTCATGGCCTTGTTAGTGCGACTTTAAGCCCTTATTAAAAATGCATTAATCCCGAAGAAGTATTCAGAATAAAATGTCATGAATGTTAAGCATATTATAAAACATGTACATTATTTTTCAGTTAAATTATTAAATGTGTTGGCATGATTTTTACTTTTATATATTTTTGAACAAGATAGGTTAGTTCTAGGCTAGCTGCCCTTATGGGCTATTTTACGCCTAGCTAACTGGCCCACATGAAAATCAACTCTGCACCTTATGTTTTTAAGGTAAGCACCTTAACCTTTATGCCAACTTCTTTGCTCATAATAATAAGCCATTTAGCAAAGGTACATAACACGTTTAACTGCTTGGTAATTTTAGAACAGTGATTCAAGGATGGTAAGTCATTTATAAGGGTGGAATGAAGTCTACTCAATGCATAATAATTCTTCATACTGAGTTCTGTTACTGTGCTTGCATCCATTTAAGACTAGTGAGTTACATGGCTTTTTGAGCCAACAGCAGACCTTACCACCTTGTTGTAAGGAATATCCAAATCAGTGGATTAATAGTTATCTTCATAGATGTAGATGTTTTAGCCTTGCTTTAAATATCTGGTTGATAGGTAGCTGTTGTCTTTATTTCTCTGTAGTGCCCCCTGGTGGTGGCCTGAAACCTACATGTGGATGTCAAGTGTATGGTGCTCTGTGAAGTGCAGGGGTGCCAAAGGAGGCCAGCAGAGCCAGCCTTATCAATTGCATAGCCCAATTTGGACCATTTTGGTGGGGCCCCCTCATTTGTTCCTCCATGTACAACTTTACCTTCCCCTCCATTTACTATCTTCTTGCTTCTTAACTATTTCATATTGGGTATCATGAATCAATGCTCTTACCATGTATTAAAATAAAATAAAATAAAAAATGTTTATCTGTTAATTTATATTTTGTCATAAGACCTGTTAAGCAGAAGTAAACTACTGGGTTCCTGGACCCCCCCCCCACCACCATCCAGCATCTCCTGTGTTCCTCTGTCAGGGACTACTTAACTCACTCAAGCACATTATAATTGGCCTATTTGTTAGACTACTGTGGTGGTGTCAACATGGAATGTCACCACATGGGTGCACCCTGGCTTGCCAGTAAACATGGTAGCTGAACATGTACTCCTTGTCCTCCCTCACCACACATTTTTATTTTATTGTATTTTATTTTTTCTGTCTTGTCCATCCTTTCATTTTCAGCCTTCTCCTCCTTTGACTCATGCCTTTCTTTCTTTCACATTCCATGCCCGACAATTGTATATACTGGATATTGTATATTATCTTCTCTGTAGAGACATTATACTATACAGTGCTAGGACAGCGAAGAGGTCCTCTTCTTATCTATTTTACCACTTATTTTACTGACTGAATTCTTGCTCGTCATTGTTAATATTCATGCTACATATTATCCCAACCTATTCTGCATGCTTGCTCTTATGTTGCCACTGTTGCACAGATAGTAATTAGAGTTTGTTTCTTTGGTTGCTTTTTCAATGTGTTACTGTTTTAACACTTTCAGCAAAGTGAATCATTTTTCTGTCCACCTCTGCCTGCCACCACTTAGCACATACACATCATGTTTCACTCCTCTTTGACTATTTTATTCTTATTGTTTATCTTTTTGTCTTTTCCCGGTTAGGGGTCGCCACAGCGGAACTCCGGTCCACTAATGATTGGCAGTCGATTTTCATGGTGCCGAGTTGCCAGCCCGATGCCCAACCTTTAGCGAAGGCATGCCCATTCACGCATGTCTTTTGGATCTATGACTGAAACAGCATGTCTCTACTATACTGTTGAACTGGTAGCCATTTGTCACAAGTCTTATCGATCCAAAGTTACCTTGCGTAACAGTATCTGCATTTTTATGCTTACTAGTACTCGTTTTCATACTCTCTGAGACTGACTGTTCCACAGTTACTTCTTGTAACCTTACTCATTAACATTCATAAATGTTGTCTCAGTAAGAGAAGGAAAAAGGGATAATGTCTGTATCAGTTTTCAGAATAAGCCTGGCCTTATCTTCTCATACAGTAACTGGAGCAGTATATCAAAACATATAGTTAACACAATGAGTTTTGGGTTGAAAACCCCTGCTGAGCACTCAGCAACAGCAGTTGGCTACTATGGGAGAGCAAGAAGTTAGCAGTGTGACCTGTGTAAGAGGGACAAATTTACAGTTACTAATAACGCTGGACTTGTAAGTACTATGGGAATACTTACAAGTAAGAAAATGACTTACACTTTGCTGCAGTGTCTATTAAAGAAATCTCTGGGTCATGTAAGGCATAATGACCCTGCCATAGCCTAGTGTGGGGTCCTCTGAAGGTGCTTAGCCCTATGGGGCAAATTGGTCCAATTGGCCTAAGGTCGGCCCTGGAAGCCAGTAGTACATTCAGTGTATATTCAGTCATGTTAACCAGCCATGGAATACACAGAAAGGATGTTTCCTCTTGTTATCCAACAGTAAGATAGTCACTAAAAGTTGATATCCCTTTAGAAAGGGAACCCCTCTGCATATAGTAATGTTGGGTGCTTTTTTGCTAGAAATGTAGGAAAATTCAGTGAACCACCAGGGAAGGATAGATAGTCAGACGATGATTGTGGGGCAAGAGACAATATGTATAAAAAGAGTGATTGTTAAAGTTTGAATGAAGAATGAAACTAGTACTTTTCTGCAACAGAGTTTGGGAGCCACTATGGCTCTTACAACATGTAGCCTCACCTCACAGAGCACCTTTAGTCTCTAAAAGGACTGCAGAGTGCCTGATTTGAGATGAAGTTATTTGCCCTCATTAACCAGGTAGACTGAAACTGTAGGATTTTGATATGTTCTGCATCTAGAACTTTCCTTGGCTACAGACCCTCCTTCTTATGCATAACTGACTGTGCTTTTGCTTTCTCCTCACATGTCTTTTGCCACTCATTCAGATCACATTAGAGAAATGAGGTCAGGCTACATTTGTTTTTCAAGGATTTTCTTTGAGAGAAGTTGTACTTTCTTCCTTCAGTGAGTATCTTCAAATTGCTTGAGACCTTTCCTGTCAGCGTTTCTAGTCTGTATGTCAGACTGTCATACTTGACTTTTTTATTACTTGTATGGCATTCATTCCCCCCTTACTTCGAGCCTATATATTGTCACCACTCTGTACCACTACTTATTTCTGTTTAATCAGCATACTTTTCAACTTCTTTGCTCAAGAAATCTGGGTAAAGCCAAAAGCAGTGGGAGGCAAAGGCTCAAAATCAGGGACACTTTCTAAATATTACTCTAATCCACTTAAGTTAATAGTACAACAGATTTTAGCATCAACATGCATTTACTGAACAATAGAAGTATTATTGACTGTCTGTAATCTTCCGTGATTTATGAGAAAATCAAAACATTTTACAAAGGGAAGGGCAAAAATATGGGGCAAAATCAGAGACATTCTGCAAAATTCTTGGCCATTATGTATAGTACTTGGTCATAGGTTTTGACCATTTACTATACACAAAACAATGTTTATTAAAATCTTCTATTATTTGTTGCTAAATTTTTTACTATTTTGTCAGGTTGCTTGTTGCTATTATATTTTGCTCATTATACAGTTTTTATTGTGACTCTTGTTTAAATTTTGGCAGTAAGCAATGGTTAAGCCTTTAAAAAGTATAATCATCAGACTTCTTTTCAGGGCAGGCTGACTTTGTGTTTTTGGCCTTGGTGTGGTGTATCTGCAGGTTAAACATGACATTTTTTGGACACTACTGCTGATTTCAAGCCCCGCACTGCCTCTGTTATTCCTCCTCCAGAAGTCCCATCCTTGGCAGCTCTCTGGTATGACTCATGCTGGAAGCAAGTCCCTTTCAGGATAGCACCTGATTGTGGAATCTTACTTCTGCTTATCAAGCTCACTGTGTGCAAAACTTGCAAGCTAAGCTGAGTGGGTCAGAGTAGACACCATCATACTGCAGCTTGCAGGGGATTGGCTAGGCCCACATGTCCCCTCCCTTGTACTGACATCAGCATAAAAAAGGCCAGACAGGCAATGAGGAACTAGTCTGAGTGCATATAGGGTGACCACTTCTTCTCAGACCTCCTATCCCCTGCCCATCATCCCTCTTTCCAGGATGTCAGAGTAGACTTTTTTTGCTTAAGACACTAATCATTCTCAGGTCACTTGGGTCATAGTGAGGGCTATATCCCTCTATGCCACCAACAAGGTGAATCTAGCAGTTTTGAAGCTTTTCATAATATGATTCTGAAGGATAGAAAAAAAAGTTAATTTCAAAGATTCATTTCCTGATGAAAGTTTCACATGAGAAGGGGCTTCAGATTCACAGTTTCCCACAGGGTCAACCCCTGCAGTGTCTAGGGTATAATCAGGGTTTTCTAGTTCTGAAAATATATAAGGATAGGGATAAATTAAAAAAAAAGAGAGACGATAAAGATGGATCATCTCTTGCTATTTTATCAACAAATATCACTAAAATGACTAGGGTAGAGGTCTCTGGTCTCATCTTCTGTGGTTTGTCCCACTGGTGTTTCTAAGCTTCCAGTATCTGTAGTAGATGCTCCTTCCTCAAAATTATTCAGGTAGGACAGTGTATCCTTTCAATGCGATGCTGAAGTTAGAAGTTTTGAAGTCTTCAGAGTATTATCCAAGTATTTTAGATATTTTCATAGTCATTCTGTTATGGTTGATATCAACTACAAGAAGATATTGAAGGCATTTTCGAAGATGTAGCAGGAGATGGGTCTTGTTCCTTCCCCATTAAGCTTTCTAAGGATTGGAATGGCTGGGATCAGACAACTGAAACCACAGTCTATGCCAGCATACACAGGGCAGTGAATGCCCTCATCAGAACTAAGAATGTGGCAGTACCCAGTGAGGAGAACCTAGATATTACAGCTGTCAAAGGACAGGGAAGAAGCCCTCTGTATTGTCCAGGTTCTCTTCACTGGGTTACAGTCTTAGTTTTGATGAGGTCATTCAGTGCCCTGCATGTGCTGACATCGACTGTGGTTACAGTTTTGGGACCACATCCTTTTCATTTGATAGTTTCCACATTGACAATAATGTTGATTGTAGTATTGTGGCCCCAGGAGTTGGGAAATCGCCTTCAGAGATGGTCTGGGCACCAATATTTTCAATTCTAAGTCTCCACTGCTTCAGGATTCAAGCTTTGAGGCCAAGGTCCTCAGCACCAGGCTTATCTAGGTCAGATCTCTCAGTGCCTGTGGTCCGCCAGTTGGTGCCCAGCTTGATATAGGATGTTGTTGGGGTCAGCATCAATGTATAAAGGCTTAGGCCTCAGGCACACAGCATCAGTACCTTCATCTGCAAGTGTTTCTTCAACCTTGATTTCCATATCAGCATTGCATACTATTTTGCTTCTGCCATCTTCTATGCCTGTAATAGTGTTGACCCTGATCTGAGACTCTTTCATGCTTCCACCTTCAGATGTTTTGCTGCTTCTGGGATCGATTGCAAATGTCCAATACTAATCCTCCTTCCTCCACCTCCTTGGAGTCCTTTCTTTCAAACTGAGAAATTATAAGAAGCATGCGTGCAAGAAGAAGCAGATAGGCTCCCTTCTGGAACCTCCCACTCCAAGCATGGACACTGAAGATGGTATACATTTCCCACTATCCCAACTCCCCAGACAATCCAAAATTTACGCATATCCTTGAACTGATGAGACAGAGAATTGGGTGGCTAACAGACCTCATGATATCTCCACAAAAGATCCATATGCAGGCTTTTCAATCCCTCCACTTTCTTCACCCATAGATAAGTAGTAGCTCTGGTCGTCATGGCTGCATGGAAAGATACAGCTGTTGTGATACCTGCAGTGAGGCAACCAGACAACATCCTCAGCCCTCATAAGGACTGGAATTATTGGGTGTAGAATCATTATTGACTGTATAGTCTATGTGATAGTCTTTCATAGGGCTCCTACTCTGCGGGATGCTGCTGTCCACCCCCAGTAAAAAACATAGAGGGATGGACAGAGGAAAAAACTGAGTTTATCTGTACACCACTTTTATGCTGATGGTGACAAGCTACTTATCTCACATGTTGTTCCTCTGAATGGTTGTTGATAAGATACCCAATACACAGCAAGAGTTTCAGATGGAGAACGTAAGATCCAGTTATGCATGCAGGTTGAAACTATGTCCTTAGGACTAAACATCACCATGCACTTGGGTTACATTTCTGTGGATGTTGCAGTTAGGGCAGCAGGCAGTGGCATAGCTCTCTATCATCATGACTGACTTCTTCTGAATAACTTTGTTGCTGATTCCAAAGCATCCTTCTTTCATGTCACCTACTGATAGATCTGGCTTGTTTAAATCTAAAATGCCTCTTCTTTAGAATGTTAAAGAACTGAGGTGGCCAACAGCAACAAGGCAATCAGAGATCCAGAAGGAAACAGAAAGGCCCAAAAGGAAGAATAATCTGAACCAGGGAAACTCTGGTCTTCATGTTGGGGGTCGGCAATCCAGAAGGAACCAGCAAGGCCCAAATGATGCTTTCTCCAGCCACTTTCTTTGTTCTCTACAGTCTTCCTTACTCATATAGATCTGTAAAACCTCCCCAAGAATTCTTCTCCCCTGCCTCTTTCCTTACTCTGCATTCTTCTTCTTTCTGTCTCTCTAACCCCCCACTAAACTTATAACCTCTCAGATCCTCTATGCTATTTTTCCCTTTCCCTAAGCAAAGTTATTTATATACTCTAGTGTAATCCTATTCTCATGTTAACCTGATGCCAAGTTCATCAACTACTATCTTCTCTACTGATTTACTGTTAATATAATGTAATATTTTAGAAGTAATACTTTAGAAGGTAAGTTAAATTTTAAGTATTACACTCAGCAGCTGGCCATTTATTCAACTCTAATCTGCTTGTAATGTACTGTGTAAAGCCTTAACTTACATTATTTGTTTTAAAAATTGTAGTCCATCATGTATATAGCTAAATGCATCATATCTAGTGTTAATTATCATTTTGTGCAAAATTACAATCTATTGTTTGCATGTACCTAAATATCTAAATGTGGAGCTTTTCTCCCTGGGCTTCCGTTGAAATGGGTTATGTGACCCAGTTGGGCTATCTGTCAAATAAATAATAAAAATAACCAGGAAAACTCTGGTCTTCGTGCTGAGGGTCAGCATTCAAATCTCAAAGTACATGCCAAACTGTCCCATTCTGAAAGCAGGCCAGTTATTCCTATACTTGCTTAACTGGCAGACCATCAAACAGGACAAGTGCATTTGGACAGTAATAGCCAGAGGATATACAGTTCCCTTCCATACCCTATCCATGACCCATTCTTTTTCATTGCTTTACACGTCACCCCATCAGAAGAGTGTTGCAAGAAAGGAAATTTTGAACCTCATTCAGAAAAGAGGTCCCAAACAATCCCAGAATAGTCTTGTACCTAAATAACTCTGTGAGTTTGTCTTCAAACAAAAATTCCAGATGGTCATGGTGTAGTCCATTCTTCGCTGTCTGCATGAAAGACATTAGATGTGCTCTTTAGGCCTCTAATTGCTAAGCAGTCCAGGATGTTTCTGCACTTCTGGGTAGGAGCCAGCCATTTCATGTCAGTTCTAGGCCCTTTCATTTAGTCTCACTTCAGCTACCGTGGAGCTAGTCCATCAAATGCATGTCCATTGTTGCAGCTCACCAGATGCTAAAAGGTGACAGTGTGTTTCCTTACCTGGACAACTTGCTCCTAGCTACTCTGACTTTAGACAAATTAATTGCAACACAGGATTCTCTGCTTCAACTTTTCTAGCCCACGAGAGTTTGTGAACACCAGGTTCTCATGTTCACTGTATATACCTCAGGTACATTATCCTGGATTGCATACCTTTCCTAAGGCAGGGTTCCAATCTTGCAGTAAACAGGTTTTCACTTACTTCAATCTGAAAGAGTTACATCACACTTAATTCAGGGCATTCTGTCTTATGACAATGACAGTATATGTACTTACTCATGCCAGAGAGCACATTGGAACTAGGAATAGATTCTCAAATAACAATGGTTAACTTTAGGGGTCCTTTGTCTTTTTTTTTTTAATAAAAGATTTCTGAGACATGTACAGTTATGATGCTGGTATCACAGTCCTAAAATTACTCTGGGCAGGTTTGGCATAATGGTTGAAGTGTTTACCTCACAACTACCCAAACATAGACTGGGAGCATTACTCTAGCTCCAACACCCTAGCCCAAAGGTTCCTAGAATTTATAAAGTCAAATGCTATGGAACAACTTGTTACCACTCCCACAAGAGGGGAAAACATACTGGAACTGATCATCACCAACATGGGGACTCTATGCTCCAGACCAGAAGTGTATCCCTCACTGGTAAGATCAGACCATAAACTAATCTCACTGGATATTCACATCCCGACCTCACCCCCTGCCCAGAAAACCACAGTGAAAACCTTCTCTAAAGCAAATTTCACACTCCTCAAAACCGAGGTGGAATCCTTCAAAGCCCCCGGGCCAGTGGAAAATACGGCCCAGACCGCAGAATCCTTTATAAACGCATTCTATGAACACATTCAGGAATGCATGGATCATGCAATCCCAAATAAAACCAAGACCCAATCCTCCAAAGGCAGACGTCCTGTCTGGTGGACCCCAACCATAAACAAACTATACAATAGAAGGAGGAAGCTACTAAATGATAGAGCAAAATCCCAAAAACGGAAGGCATCACTGATCAGTATTAGCAAAAAACTATGGGCACTCATAAAATCGTCTAAGGCCAGCTTCGAGAGAAATATTGCACAGGACACTAAGGATAATCACAAGGCTTTCTTTAGTTATGTTAGGAACCTGGGTGGTAATTCCCAGATATGCTCAGAATTAGTCCAAAATGACAAAAAATACACCGAAACCACAGACATTGCCAACATCCTAGATGACAGGTTCAGTGCAAACTTCTCCCCCCTCTCCCCACCAAAAGGGCAAATATCTATCCCAACAGAGTGCTGCTCCCCTGACATCTCAGATGCTCAGGTAAGAGCCGCCCTCTCCAAAGCAAAAAACACAGCATCAATGGGACCAGATGGTGTCCCAGGCTGCGCCCTACATGAACTCCAAGAAGAGTTAAACCCAAAAAGAAAACTACTGTTCAATCTTAGCCTTACTACAGGATATGTACCCAAAGAGTGGCGTACAGCAACAGTGGTCTCTCTCCATAAAGGTGGTGCCTCAACAGATCCTGGAAACTATCGCCCCATAGGCCTGACTAGCTTGGTCTGCAAAGCTATGGAAAGGATCATCATGGACCTCATAAATAAAGATATCGGGGACCTACAGACACTGGATCCTACCCAGTTCGGCTTTGTTAAGGGCAGATCCTGCCTCTTAAACCTGGTTGATTTCTTTGAAACAGTCACCAAGGCCATTGACGAGGGGAAGGTGGTCCACACAGCCTACCTGGACCTTGCAAAAGAATTCGATACAATACCCCACTCGGGCATTATAGATAAGCTCACCAGCTTAAATATAAACCCCTATGTCACTAGATGGGTTGCAAACTGGCTCAAGGACAGAACCCACATGGTTAGAATTGCTGGAGCCATGTCAGACTCCAAACCAGTTACAAGTGGCGTCCCACAAGGCTCAGTCCTGGGACCTCTCTTGTTCGGTATATATTTCTTGGAGGTACAGGACAACACAGAAGGACTGTGGCTGACCACGTTCGCAGATGACTGCAAACTGGGCGCCATAATCAACTCTCCAGCTGACACAAGCATCCTCCAAAAGGGTCTCATAGAAACAGACAACTGGTGCCAGAGCCATGGCCTCAAGCTAAACGCCAAAAAGTGTATAGTCATCCCCTTTGGCAAAAACAAAGTGCCCACAAATTACCACATAGGTGGTAATCCATTAAGTACAGAAGACGTCATTAGGGACCTGGGGACCCAAGTTGATAGCAATCTCTCATTTGACAACCACGTGGCCAAAGTGGTTAGAAAAACATTTTATATAGCCCACCTAATCATGAAGGGATTCACATCTAGATCAGGGGAGGTCATCGTACCTCTTTACTCATCCCTCATCAGGCCCATAATTGAGTACAATGCCCCTTTTGGGATGTACCTTACCAGACACCTGCAGCAACTGGAAAGACCCCAAAAGTACCTCACCAAGAGGATCAAAGGGCTCAAACAGATGCCATATGCTGCCCGGTTAAAGAAACTCCAGCTCTACTCAGTGGCATACCGCCTGCTCAGAGGTGATCTGTGCCTGACGTATAAATCCATGTCCAACCCGGAATTAATGGACATGCTGCACCTCAGAAAATCCAAATCCCATCGAGCTACGCGCTCGAGACTTGAACCTCAGCACTGAAATAAATAGGACATGCTGGAGGGACAGATTCATAACCCAGAGGCTCCCTTCACTCTGGAATAAAATCCCAGTCCAGATTAGGCAGAGTCCCACATTGACTCTCTTCAAGAGGAATCTTGATGAGTGGATGGGAGATCATAGGTTTACCCTGGCTATCACTTCTGTGTCACTGTTAGACAGAGGCACATTATACTAACCTCAAAAAAAGGCATAGCAAAATTAATTTAAAATGGGTGGCGAAAGCCAAACACATTCTGGCTAGGCTTATAAATGCCCTAAAATGCCTAGCCTTGCCTAAAAAAGGCACTATGAGGGTAGCAAGAGCCTTTGCCAATATCCGAAAGCCCAGGGGTGACAGGTGCAAGCCGTCCCTAGCGAAGCATTGTGGCTTGTCGAGCATATCATCCCAAGCTGACAGGCATTGGATCCCCCTTGAATGACACCGTACTTAAGCCAATTGTTGAAATTGATCATCTTGTCTTCATATTGTGGCATCATTCTTGGTGAGGGTAAGATGCTACTCAAGGTCAGGGTCATACCGGCCTGGGCTACATGCTCAGATAGCTTCTCTATGTCTCTTTTCATGTAGTCCAGGGAGGTACGTCTCAGGTCATTCACACCAGCATGGACAATGACTGAGTCATATTTGTACTTGCCTTGGAGTGACCTGAGTGCTTGTGTTATGTGGCGGATCCTAGCGCCCGATAGGCTGCTCACCGTGACCCTCTCCTTGTTCAGCCTGGTGAGTGGGACGTCAGTGTGCCTGATGATAGAGTCACCTATTACAAGTGTATCAGGTGTGTTGTTTAGTCTTAAGGGCTGTGACTGTTCGGCACACTGGCTTTGTGAGATATGTGTTGCACCTGTTTTGTTTTGGGGTAGAGGTTGCTTGGGTGTCTGCTTTGGAGGTCTCTTCTGCTTAGGCAGATCTTTATTTAGAGCCTCTGAGTATGTTTTTGTGTGATTATGTGTTTGGTTTGCTGTCGTGGTAGGTCTATGTGAGACTGGAATTGTGAGTGTGGTTTCCTTCTCCTCCTGACTAGTTATGCCAGTACTGAGTTGAGAGAGCTTAGCCTCCAGTTTGGCTATATGGTTGCATCTCTCACATGTGTTGGAATTTGTTGGGAGGAGGAGAGGGTTGTCTGTGTACATGAGGCAGTTGTAACATTGCCTCAAGATTCCCAGATTCACCAGCTGGACCAGAGAGGAAATTGACAACTGACCTTTGGACATGCTAGAATAATATTTTTGAATTCCTTTATAATTGAAAACAAGGGCCAGTGGGGAGTGAGGGTGTAGTGCTTTTAATTTTTAGTGCTGACTTATATAATTGCTTTAGTGAGCAAGTGCCAGGTAACTTAAGTGCAATGTGTTACAGGTAACCTAAATGCAATAACGACAAACAGTAACTTTCTTTCAAGTGAAACAAGTAAATAAATACAGTAAGCAATGCAGATATCACTAGTGATCCACAGAAGTGCTGAGAAGCCGCGTATTAGGTGGAATTAGCGTTCCAGGGAAATAAGCAAACAAACAACAAGCATATAAACAAAGCTAGATTCAGCAGGCCTGGATCAAGTCTATGCTACAGCAAACAAGGTGTACCAATTTCAGTAAGATACAGTTCAAATATTCAGGCACTATAAACCTTTAACCAGAAATTCCCAGCTCAGAAGGGCAGAGTCTAGCCTCTTTTCCCACAAGAGTGCAGATCACGAACCTTCTTAATGTAAAATAACTGGCCTGAAGCCCAAATGCTTAAACCAGAACTAATACACTTTAAGAATAACAGACACTGGGCTCTCAATCAGCAGTTCCCAACTTAGAAGGATGAAAGCTACCTGTCCTGCCACCACAGTGCATGCCACAAACCTTCCTAATGTAAAACAACTGGTCTGAAGCCCAAGTGCTTAATCCAAAAGACTTAGAATGATAGCTACACTTTAATCAAGTTACTACCAAGCAGTAATAAATACAATTGAATACTTTAGAGAATGCCTGGATTAGTGCTCAAGTTACACAAACAAAGCTAGATCCAGCAGGCCCGAATCCAGTCTATGCCACAGCAAACAAGGCGCACCAACTTCAGTAAGAAGCAGTTCAGATATGCATGCACTATAAGCCTTTAACCAGAAATTCCCAGCTCAGAAGGGCAGAGTCCAGCCTCTTCTCCCACAAGAGTGCAGACCACAAACCCTCTTAATGTAAAATAACTGGCCTGAAAGCCCAAGTGCTTAAACCAGAATTAATACACTTTTAGAATAACAGACACTGAGCCCTCAATCAGCAGTTCCCAACCTAGAAGGATGTAAGCTACCTGTTCTGCCACTACAGTGCAGACCACAAACCCTCTCAGTGCAAAACAACTGGTCCGAAGCCCAAGTGTTTAAACCAAAAGGCTTACAATGAGTTACACAAAGCAGTAATAAATACAATTGAGTACTTTTAAGATGATGCAAAAGTAAAATAAAGTAGGTAGAAACACAAGTACAGTAAAAGCAGATGATTTTTTTTTCTGAACAAGTGCTGAGATCAAAGAAACAGATTTGAGTGCTGAAACTAGAAAACTGGCTAGTTATAAGAAAAAAAAACTAAGCTAGAAGGCTTCCCTCCAACACAGAAGGGCTTGGGGGCTCAGAAGTCTACAAATAGTCCATACCACTTAACAGGAAAGGCAGGAAACAAGCTTAAATTTTTTTTCTGTTTCCCAGATGCTCTCTTTGTACACAGTAGGAGTGCCTGAAATCAGAATATGATCTCACTGCACTCAGTTGAGTGAGCAAGTGAGATGAGCCCAGAAGGAGTATCCAAACACAAATTTACAAGAGGGGCGGGCAGTTTCAAGGCCACTAAGATTAACACCAAAACAAAAACAGGGAGGGTGGGTGGGACTAACTGAAGAGCAGAGTCAAAACTTCCAGTTCAGTTAATATTCCTGCAACACAGTTAAAATCATATTAAATACTGTATTTTTGGAAAAAAAAAAGTGCAGATAGAGGTACTTAAATTCTCTTATACGTCCAGTTGAATACAGATAGTTCTTAGCTGGCCAAAGCTGAGGTTTTTAAGCAGAAAATATTTCACACTGTACCACTTAAATAGGCAAGGACAGGAAATCAAAGAATGTGGCTACCCCCACACCTGTAATTACTAGCAAATAATAAAATTCAGCAAACACTGACTAACTTCCAGTTCAGTTAATATTCCTGCAACACAGTTAAAATCAATTTAAATACTGTATTTTTGAAAAAAAAGTGCAGATAAAGGTACTTAAATTCTCTTATACGTCCAGTTGAATACAGCTAGTTCTTAGCCGGCCAAAGCTGAGGTTTTTAAGCAGAAAATTTTTCACACTGTACCACTTAAATAGGCAAGGACAGGAAATCAAAGAATGTGGCTACCCCCACACCTGTAATTACTAGCAAACAATAAAATTCAGCAAACACTGACTAACTTCCAGTTCAGCTAATATTCCTGCAACACAGTTAAAATCAATTTAAATACTGTATTTTTAAAAAAAAGTGGAGATAAAGGTACTTAAATTCTCTTATACGTCCAGTTGAATACAGCTAGTTCTTAGCCGGCCAAAGCTGAGGTTTTAAGCAGAAAATATTTCACACTGTACCACTTAAATAGGCAAGGACAGAAAATCAAAGAATGTGGCTACCCCCACACCTGTAATTACTAGCAAATAATAAAATTCAGCAAACACTGACTAACTTCCAGTTCAGTTAATATTCCTGCAACACAGTTAAAATCAATTTAAATACTGTATTTTTGGGAAAAAAAGTGCAGATAAAGGTACTTAAATTCTCTTATACGTCCAGTTGAATACAGCTAGTTCTTAGCCGGCCAAAGCTGAGGTTTTTAAGCAGAAAATATTTCACACTGTACCACTTAAATAGGCAAGGACAGGAAATCAAAGAATGTGGCTACCCCACACCTGTAATTACTAGCAAATAATAAAATTCAGCAAACACTGACTAACTTCCAGTTCAGTTAATATTCCTGCAACACAGTTAAAATCAATTTAAATACTGTATTTTTTGAAAAAAAGTGCAGATAAAGGTACTTAAATTCTCTTATACGTCCAGTTGAATACAGCTAGTTCTTAGCCGGCCAAAGCTGAGGTTTTTAAGCAGAAAATATTTCACACTGTACCACTTAAATAGGCAAGGACAGGAAATCAAAGAATGTGGCTACGCCCACACCTGTAATTACTAGCAAATAATAAAATTCAGCAAACACTGACTAACTTCCAGTTCAGTTAATATTCCTGCAACACAGTTAAAATCAATTTAAATACTGTATTTTTGAAAAAAAGTGCAGATAAAGGTACTTAAATTCTCTTATACATCCAGTTGAATACAGCTAGTTCTTAGCCGGCCAAAGCTGAGGTTTTAAGCAGAAAATATTTCACACTGTACCACTTAAATAGGCAAGGACAGGAAATCAAAGAATGTGGCTACCCCCACACCTGTAATTACTAGCAAATAATAAAATTCAGCAAACACTGACTAACTTCCAGTTCAGTTAATATTCCTGCAACACAGTTAAAATCAATTTAAATACTGTATTTTTGAAAAAAAGTGCAGATAAAGGTACTTAAATTCTCTTATACGTCCAGTTGAATACAGCTAGTTCTTAGCCGGCCAAAGCTGAGGTTTTAAGCAGAAAATATTTCACACTGTACCACTTAAATAGGCAAGGACAGGAAATCAAAGAATGTGGCTACCC
The DNA here is from genome assembly GCF_019279795.1 of Protopterus annectens. Classification (NCBI taxonomy): domain Eukaryota; kingdom Metazoa; phylum Chordata; order Ceratodontiformes; family Protopteridae; genus Protopterus; species Protopterus annectens. The sequence continues at coordinate 736,349,859 of NC_056733.1, forward strand.
CCACACCTGTAATTACTAGCAAATAATAAAATTCAGCAAACACTGACTAACTTCCAGTTCAGTTAATATTCCTGCAACACAGTTAAAATCAATTTAAATACTGTATTTTTGAAAAAAAAAGTGCAGATAAAGGTACTTAAATTCTCTTATACGTCCAGTTGAATACAGCTAGTTCTTAGCCGGCCAAAGCTGAGGTTTTAAGCAGAAAATATTTCACACTGTACCACTTAAATAGGCAAGGACAGGAAATCAAAGAATGTGGCTACCCCCACACCTGTAATTACTAGCAAATAATAAAATTCAGCAAACACTGACTAACTTCCAGTTCAGTTAATATTCCTGCAACACAGTTAAAATCAATTTAAATACTGTATTTTTGGAAAAAAAAGTGCAGATAAAGGTACTTAAATTCTCTTATACGTCCAGTTGAATACAGCTAGTTCTTAGCCGGCCAAAGCTGAGGTTTTTAAGCAGAAAATATTTCACACTGTACCACTTAAATAGGCAAGGACAGGAAATCAAAGAATGTGGCTACCCCACACCTGTAATTACTAGCAAATAATAAAATTCAGCAAACACTGACTAACTTCCAGTTCAGTTAATATTCCTGCAACACAGTTAAAATCAATTTAAATACTGTATTTTTTTTAAAAAAGTGCAGATAAAGGTACTTAAATTCTCTTATACGTCCAGTTGAATACAGCTAGTTCTTAGCCAGCCAAAGCTGAGGTTTTAAGCAGAAAATATTTCACACTGTACCACTTAAATAGGCAAGGACAGGAAATCAAAGAATGTGGCTACCCCCACACCTGTAATTACTAGCAAATAATAAAATTCAGCAAACACTGACTAACTTCCAGTTCAGTTAATATTCCTGCAACACAGTTAAAATCAATTTAAATACTGTATTTTTTGAAAAAAAAGTGCAGATAAAGGTACTTAAATTCTCTTATACGTCCAGTTGAATACAGCTAGTTCTTAGCCGGCCAAAGCTGAGGTTTTAAGCAGAAAATATTTCACACTGTACCACTTAAATAGGCAAGGACAGGAAATCAAAGAATGTGGCTACCCCACACCTGTAATTACTAGCAAATAATAAAATTCAGCAAACACTGACTAACTTCCAGTTCAGTTAATATTCCTGCAACACAGTTAAAATCAATTTAAATACTGTATTTTTGGAAAAAAAGTGCAGATAAAGGTACTTAAATTCTCTTATACTTCCAGTTGAATACAGCTAGTTCTTAGCCGGCCAAAGCTGAGGTTTTTAAGCAGAAAATATTTCACACTGTACCACTTAAATAGGCAAGGACAGGAAATCAAAGAATGTGGCTACCCCACACCTGTAATTACTAGCAAATAATAAAATTCAGCAAACACTGACTAACTTCCAGTTCAGTTAATATTCCTGCAACACAGTTAAAATCAATTTAAATACTGTATTTTTGAAAAAAAAAGTGCAGATAAAGGTACTTAAATTCTCTTATACGTCCAGTTGAATACAGCTAGTTCTTAGCCGGCCAAAGCTGAGGTTTTTAAGCAGAAAATATTTCACACTGTACCACTTAAATAGGCAAGGACAGGAAATCAAAGAATGTGGCTACCCCCACACCTGTAATTACTAGCAAACAATAAAATTCAGCAAACACTGACTAACTTCCAGTTCAGTTAATATTCCTGCAACACAGTTAAACTCAATTTAAATACTGTATTTTTGAAAAAAAAGTGTAGATAAAGGTACTTAAATTCTCTTATACATCCAGTTGAATACTGCTAGTTCTTAGCCGGCCAAAGCTGAGGTTTTTAAGCAGAAAATATTTCACACTGTACCACTTAAATAGGCAAGGACAGGAAATCAAAGAATGTGGCTACCCCACACCTGTAATTACTAGCAAATAATAAAATTCAGCAAACACTGACTAACTTCCAGTTCAGTTAATATTCCTGCAACACAGTTAAAATCAATTTAAATACTGTATTTTTTAAAAAAAAAGTGCAGATAAAGGTACTTAAATTCTCTTATACGTCCAGTTGAATACAGCTAGTTCTTAGCCGGCCAAAGCTGAGGTTTTTAAGCAGAAAATATTTCACACTGTACCACTTAAATAGGCAAGGACAGGAAATCAAAGAATGTGGCTACCCCCACACCTGTAATTACTAGCAAATAATAAAATTCAGCAAACACTAATTTCCAGTTCAGTTAATATTCCTGCAACACAGTTAAATTCAATTTAAATACTGTATTTTTTGAAAAAAGTGCAGATAAAGGTACTTAAATTCTCTTATACGTCCAGTTGAATACAGCTAGTTCTCAGCCGGCCAAAGCTGAGGTTTTTAAGCAGAAAATATTTCACACTGTACCACTTAAATAGGCAAGGACAGGAAATCAAAGAATGTGGCTACCCCCACACCTGTAATTACTAGCAAATAATAAAATTCAGCAAACACTGACTAACTTCCAGTTCAATTAATATTCCTGCAACACAGTTAAAATCAATTTAAATACTGTATTTTTTGAGAAAAAAAGTGCAGATAAAGGTACTTAAATTCTCTTATACGTCCAGTTGAATACAGCTAGTTCTTAGCCGGCCAAAGCTGAAGTTTTAAGCAGAAAATATTTCACACTGTACCACTTAAATAGGCAAGGACAGGAAATCAAAGAATGTGGCTACCCCACACCTGTAATTACTAGCAAATAATAAAATTCAGCAAACACTGACTAACTTCCAGTTCAGTTAATATTCCTGCAACACAGTTAAAATCAATTTAGATACTAAAAAGTGCAGATAAAGGTACTTAAATTCTCTTATACTTCCAGTTGAATACAGCTAGTTCTTAGCCGGCCAAAGCTGAGGTTTTTAAGCAGAAAATATTTCACACTGTACCACTTAAATAGGCAAGGACAGGAAATCAAAAATGTGGCTACCCCCACACCTGTAATTACTAGCAAATAATAAAATTCAGCAAACACTGACTAACTTCCAGTTCAGTTAATATTCCTGCAACACAGTTAAAATCAATTTAAATACTGTATTTTTGAAAAAAAAAGTGCAGATAAAGGTACTTAAATTCTCTTATACGTCCAGTTGAATACAGCTAGTTCTTAGCCGGCCAAAGCTGAGGTTTTTAAGCAGAAAATATTTCACACTGTACCACTTAAATAGGCAAGGACAGGAAATCAAAGAATGTGGCTACCCCCACACCTGTAATTACTAGCAAACAATAAAATTCAGCAAACACTGACTAACTTCCAGTTCAGTTAATATTCCTGCAACACAGTTAAAATCAATTTAAATACTGTATTTTTGAAAAAAAAGTGTAGATAAAGGTACTTAAATTCTCTTATACATCCAGTTGAATACAGCTAGTTCTTAGCCAGCCAAAGCTGAGGTTTTTAAGCAGAAAATATTTCACACTGTACCACTTAAATAGGCAAGGACAGGAAATCAAAGAATGTGGCTACCCCCACACCTGTAATTACTAGCAAATAATAAAATTCAGCAAACACTGACTAACTTCCAGTTCAGTTAATATTCCTGCAACACAGTTAAAATCAATTTAAATACTGTATTTTTTTAAAAAAAGTGCAGATAAAGGTACTTAAATTCTCTTATATGTCCAGTTGAATACAGCTAGTTCTTAGCCGGCCAAAGCTGAGGTTTTAAGCAGAAAATATTTCACACTGTACCACTTAAATAGGCAAGGACAAGAAATCAAAGAATGTGGCTACCCCACACCTGTAATTACTAGCAAATAATAAAATTCAGCAAACACTGACTAACTTCCAGTTCAGTTAATATTCCTGCAACACAGTTAAAATCAATTTAAATACTGTATTTTTAAAAAAAAAGTGCAGATAAAGGTACTTAAATTCTCTTATACGTCCAGTTGAATACAGCTAGTTCTTAGCCGGCCAACGCTGAGGTTTTAAGCAGAAAATATTTCACACTGTACCACTTAAATAGGCAAGGACAGGAAATCAAAGAATGTGGCTACCGCCACACCTGTAATTACTAGCAAATAATAAAATTCAGCAAACACTGACTAACT